>NW_027040321.1:0-220357 GCF_034236695.1 Oncorhynchus nerka | reverse complement strand
ATAACTCCACATTGATCTGGTACTCTCTCTATATAACTCCACATTGATCTGGTACTCTCTCTATATAACTCCACATTGATCTGGTACTCTCTCTATATAACTCCACATTGATCTGGTACTCTCTCTATATAACTCCACATTGATCTGGTACTGGTACTCTCTATATAACTCCACATTGATCTGGTACTGGTACTCTCTATAAAGCTCCACATTGATCTGGTACTGGTACTCTCTATATAGCTCTCTCTGTATAGCATTGATCTGGTACTGGTACTCTCTATAAAGCTCCACATTGATCTGGTACTGGTACTCTCTATATAGCTCCACATTGATCTGGTACTGGTACTCTCTATATAGCTCCACATTGATCTGGTACTGATACTCTCTATATAGCTCCACATTGATCTGGTACTGATACTCTCTATATAGCTCCACATTGATCTGGTACTGGTACTCTCTATGGTACTCTCTAGCTCCAAATTGATCTGGTACATTGATCTGGTACTGGTACTCTCTATATAGCTCCACATTGATCTGGTACTGGTACTCTCTATATAGCTCCACATTGATCTGGTACTGATACTCTCTATATAGCTCCACATTGATCTGGTACTGGTACTCTCTATATAGCTCCACATTGATCTGGTACTGATACTCTCTATATAACTCCACATTGATCTGGTACTCTCTATAAAGCTCCACATTGATCTGGTACTGGTACTCTCTATATAGCTCCACATTGATCTGGTACTGATACTCTCTATATAGCTCCACATTGATCTGGTACTGGTACTCTCTATATAGCTCCACATTGATCTGGTACTGATACTCTCTATATAGCTCCACATTGATCTGGTACTGATACTCTCTATATAACTCCACATTGATCTGGTACTGGTACTCTCTATATAGCTCCACATTGATCTGGTACTGATACTCTCTATATAACTCCACATTGATCTGGTACTGATACTCTCTATATAACTCCACATTGATCTGGTACTGGTTCTCTCTATATAGCTCCACATTGATCTGGTACTCTCTCTATATAGCTCCACATTGATCTGGTACTGGTACTCTCTATATAGCTCCACATTGATCTGGTACTGGTACTCTCTATAAAGCTCCACATTGATCTGGTACTGGTACTCTCTATATAGCTCCACATTGATCTGGTACTGGTACTCTCTATATAGCTCCACATTGATCTGGTACTGGTACTCTCTATATAGCTCCACATTGATCTGGTACTGATACTCTATATAAGCTCCACATTGATCTGGTACTGATACTCTCTATATAGCTCCACATTGATCTGGTACTGGTACTCTCTATATAGCTCCACATTGATCTGGTACTGGTACTCTCTCTATAACTCCACATTGATCTGGTACTGGTACTCTCTATATAACTCCACATTGATCTGGTACTGGTACTCTCTATATAACTCCACATTGATCTGGTACTCTCTATATAACTCCACATTGATCTGGTACTCTCTCTATATAACTCCACATTGATCTGGTACTCTCTCTATATAACTCCACATTGATCTGGTACTGGTACTCTCTATATAACTCCACATTGATCTGGTACTGGTACTCTCTATATAACTCCACATTGATCTGGTACTGGTACTCTCTATAAAGCTCCACATTGATCTGGTACTGGTACTCTCTCCACATTGATCTGGTATAAAGCTCCACATTGATCTGGTACTGATACTCTCTATAAAGCTCCACATTGATCTGGTACTGGTACTCTCTATATAGCTCCACATTGATCTGGTACTGGTACTCTCTATATAGCTCCACATTGATCTGGTACTGGTACTCTCTATAAAGCTCCACATTGATCTGGTACTGGTACTCTCTATATAGCTCCACATTGATCTGGTACTGATACTCTCTATATAGCTCCACATTGATCTGGTACTGGTACTTGATCTGGTACTGGTACTCTCTATATAGCTCCACATTGATCTGGTACTGGTACTCTCTATATAGCTCCACATTGATCTGGTACTGGTACTCTCTATATAGCTCCACATTGATCTGGTACTGATACTCTCTATATAGCTCCACATTGATCTGGTACTGGTACTCTCTATAAAGCTCCACATTGATCTGGTACTGGTACTCTCTATATAACATTGATCTCCACACATTGATCTGGTACTCTCTCTATATAACTCCACATTGATCTGGTACTCTCTCTATATAACTCCACATTGATCTGGTACTGGTACTCTCTATATAACTCCACATTGATCTGGTACTGGTACTCTCTATATAGCTCCACATTGATCTGGTACTGGTACTCTCTATAAAGCTCCACATTGATCTGGTACTGGTACTCTATATAAGCTCCACATTGATCTGGTACTGGTACTCTCTATATAAGCTCCACATTGATCTGGTACTGGTACTCTCTATATAGCTCCACATTGATCTGGTACTGGTACTCTCTATATAGCTCCACATTGATCTGGTACTGGTACTCTCTATATAGCTCCACATTGATCTGGTACTGATACTCTCTATATAGCTCCACATTGATCTGGTACTGGTACTCTCTATAAAGCTCCACATTGATCTGGTACTGGTACTCTCTATAAAGCTCCACATTGATCTGGTACTGGTACTCTCTATATAACTCCACATTGATCTGGTACTGGTACTCTCTATATAACTCCACATTGATCTGGTACTGGTACTCTCTATATAACTCCACATTGATCTGGTACTCTCTCTATATAACTCCACATTGATCTGGTACTCTCTCTATATAACTCCACATTGATCTGGTACTCTCTCTATATAACTCCACATTGATCTGGTACTGGTACTCTATATAACTCCACATTGATCTGGTACTCCTCTATATAGCTCCACATTGATCTGGTACTGGTACTCTCTATATAGCTCCACATTGATCTGGTACTGATACTCTCTATATAACTCCACATTGATCTGGTACTGATACTCTCCACATATCTGGTACTGGTACTCTCTATATAGCTCCACATTGATCTGGTACTGGTACTCTCTATATAACTCCACATTGATCTGGTACTGATACTCTCTATATAACTCCACATTGATCTGGTACTCTCTCTGGTATAGCTCCACATTGATCCACATTGATCTGGTACTCTCTCTATATAGCTCCACATTGATCTGGTACTGATACTCTCTATATAGCTCCACATTGATCTGGTACTGATACTCTGATCTGGTACTGATACTCTATATAGCTCCACATTGATCTGGTACTGATACTCTCTATATAGCTCCACATTGATCTGGTACTCTCTATAGTACTCTGGTACTATATAATAAAGCTCCACATTGATCTGGTACTGGTACTCTCTATATAGCTCCACATTGATCTGTACTGATACTCTCTATATAGCTCCACATTGATCTGGTACTGGTACTCTCTATATAGCTCCACATTGATCTGGTACTGGTACTCCACATCTATATAGCTCCACATTGATCTGGTACTATATATAGCTCCACATTGATCTGGTACTGATACTCTCTATATAGCTCCACATTGATCTGGTACTGATACTCTCTATATAGCTCCACATTGATCTGGTACTGATACTCTCTATATAGCTCCACATTGATCTGGTACTCTCTCTATATAGCTCCACATTGATCTGGTACTGGTACTCTCTATAAAGCTCCACATTGATCTGGTACTGATACTCTCTATATAGCTCCACATTGATCTGTTACTGATACTCTCTATATAGCTCCACATTGACCTGGTACTGGTACTCTCTATATAGCTCCACATTGAACTGGTACTCTCTCTATATAACTCCACATTGATCTGGTACTGGTACTCTCTATAAAGCTCCACATTGATCTGGTACTGGTACTCTCTAAATAGCTCCACATTGATCTGGTATCCTCTCTATAAAGCTCCACATTGATCTGGCACTGGTACTCTCTATATAACTCCACATTGATCTGGCACTGGTACTCTCTATATAACTCCACATTGATCTGGTACTCTCTCTATATAACTCCACATTGATCTGGTACTCTCTCTATATAACTCCACATTGATCTGGTACTGGTACTCTATATAACTCCACATTGATCTGGTACTCTCTCTATATAACTCCACATTGATCTGGTACTGGTACTCTCTATATAACTCCACATTGATCTGGTACTATATAACTCCACATTGATCTGGTACTGGTACTCTCTATATAGCTCCACATTGATCTGGTACTGATACTCTCTATATAACTCCACATTGATCTGGTACTGGTACTCTCTATATAACTCCACATTGATCTGGTACTGGTACTCTCTCTATATAAGCTCCACATTGATCTGGTACTGGTACTCTCTATATAGCTCCACATTGATCTGGTACTGATACTCTCTCTATATCCACATTGATCTGGTACTCTCTGTATACTCCACATTGATCTGGTACTGGTCCACATTGATCTGGTACTCTATAGCTCCACATTGATCTGGTACTGGTCTCTCTACTCTCTCTATATAGCTCCACATTGATCTGGTACTCTCTGGTCCACATTGATCTGGTACTCTCTGTATATAGCTCCACATTGATCTGGTACTGGTACTCTCTATATAGCTCCACATTGATCTGGTACTCTCTATAAAGCTCCACATTGATCTGGTATATAACTCCACATTGATCTGGTACTGGTACTCTATATAACTCCACATTGATCTGGTACTGATACTCTATATAACTCCACATTGATCTGGTACTGGTACTCTCTATATAGCTCCACATTGATCTGGTACTCTCTATATAGCTCCACATTGATCTGGTACTCTCTCTATATAACTCCACATTGATCTGGTACTCTCTCTATATAACTCCACATTGATCTGGTACTGGTACTCTCTATATAACTCCACATTGATCTGGTACTGGTACTCTCTATATAGCTCCACATTGATCTGGTACTGGTACTCTCTATATAGCTCCACATTGATCTGGTACTGGTACTCTATATAGCTCCACATTGATCTGGTACTGGTACTCTCTATAAAGCTCCACATTGATCTGGTACTGGTACTCTCTATATAGCTCCACATTGATCTGGTACTGGTACTCTCTATATAGCTCCACATTGATCTGGTACTGGTACTCTCTATATAGCTCCACATTGATCTGGTACTCTCTCTATATAGCTCCACATTGATCTGGTACTCTCTCTATATAGCTCCACATTGATCTGGTACTGGTACTCTCTATATAGCTCCACATTGATCTGGTACTGGTACTCTCTATATAGCTCCACATTGATCTGGTACTGGTACTCTCTATATAGCTCCACATTGATCTGGTACTCTCTCTATATAGCTCCACATTGATCTGGTACTGATACTCTCTATATAGCTCCACATTGATCTGGTACTGGTACTCTCTATATAACTCCACATTGATCTGGTACTGGTATATAGCTCCACATTGATCTGGTACTGGTACTCTCTATATAGCTCCACATTGATCTGGTACTGGTACTCTATATAATCCACATTGATCTGGTACTCTCTATATAAGCTCCACATTGATCTGGTACTCTCTCTATATAACTCCACATTGATCTGGTACTGGTACTCTCTATAAAGCTCCACATTGATCTGGTACTGGTACTCTCTATAAAGCTCCACATTGATCTGGTACTGGTACTCTCTATATAACTCCACATTGATCTGGTACTGGTACTCTCTATATAACTCCACATTGATCTGGTACTGGTACTCTCTATATAACTCCACATTGATCTGGTACTGGTACTCTCTCTATAATAGCTCCATTGATCTGGTACTGGTACTCTCTATATAACTCCACATTGATCTGGTACTCTCTATCTATTGATCTGGTACTCTCTCTATATAACTCCACATTGATCTGGTACTCTCTATATAACTCCACATTGATCTGGTACTCTCTCTATATAACTCCACATTGATCTGGTACTGGTACTCTCTATAAAGCTCCACATTGATCTGGTACTGGTACTCTCTATATAACTCCACATTGATCTGGTACTGGTACTCTCTATATAACTCCACATTGATCTGGTACTGGTACTCTCTATATAGCTCCACATTGATCTGGTACTGGTACTCTCTATATAGCTCCACATTGATCTGGTACTCTCTCTATATAGCTCCACATTGATCTGGTACTGGTACTCTCTGTAAAGCTCCACATTGATCTGGTACTGGTACTCTCTATATAGCTCCACATTGATCTGGTACTGGTACTCTCTATAAAGCTCCACATTGATCTGGTACTGGTACTCTCTATATAGCTCCACATTGATCTGGTACTGGTACTCTCTATATAGCTCCACATTGATCTGGTACTGGTACTCTCTCACATTGATCTGGTACTGATACTCTCTATATAGCTCCACATTGATCTGGTACTGGTACTCTCTATATAGCTCCACATTGATCTGGTACTGGTACTCTCTATATAGCTCCACATTGATCTGGTACTGGTACTCTCTATATAGCTCCACATTGATCTGGTACTGATACTCTCTATATAGCTCCACATTGATCTGGTACTGGTACTCTCTATATAGCTCCACATTGATCTGGTACTCTCTCTATATAACTCCACATTGATCTGGTACTGGTACTCTCTATATAACTCCACATTGATCTGGTACTGGTACTCTCTATATAGCTCCACATTGATCTGGTACTCTCTCTATATAGCTCCACATTGATCTGGTACTGATACTCTCTATAAAGCTCCACATTGATCTGGTACTGGTACTCTCTATATAGCTCCACATTGATCTGGTACTGGTACTCTCTATATAGCTCCACATTGATCTGGTACTGGTACTCTCTATATAGCTCCACATTGATCTGGTACTGGTACTCTCTATATAGCTCCACATTGATCTGGTACTGGTACTCTCTATACTCCACATTGATCTGGTACTGTAAAGCTCCACATTGATCTGGTACTGGTACTCTCTATAAAGCTCCACATTGATCTGGTACTGGTACTCTCTATAAAGCTCCACATTGATCTGGTACTGGTACTCTCTATAAGCTCCACATTGATCTGGTACTGGTACTCTATATAGCTCCACATTGATCTGGCACTGGTACTCTATATAACTCCACATTGATCTGGTACTCCTCTATATAACTCCACATTGATCTGGTACTCTCTCTATATACTCCACATTGATCTGGTACTCTCTCTATATAACTCCACATTGATCTGGTACTCTCTCTATATAACTCCACATTGATCTGGTACTCTCTATATAACTCCACATTGATCTGGTACTGGTACTCTCTATATAGCTCCACATTGATCTGGTACTGGTACTCTCTATATAGCTCCACATTGATCTGGTACTGGTACTCTCTATATAACTCCACATTGATCTGGTACTGATACTCTCTATATAACTCCACATTGATCTGGTACTGATACTCTCTATATAACTCCACATTGATCTGGTACTGATACTCTCTATATAACTCCACATTGATCTGGTACTCTCTATAACTCCACATTGATCTGGTACTCTCTCTATATAACTCCACATTGATCTCTGGTATGGTACTCTCTATATAACTCCACATTGATCTGGTACTGGTACTCCTCTATATAGCTCCACATTGATCTGGTACTGGTACTCTCTATATAGCTCCACATTGATCTGGTACTGATACTCTCTATATAACTCCACATTGATCTGGTACTGGTACTCTCTATATAACTCCACATTGATCTGGTACTGGTACTCTATATAACTCCACATTGATCTGGTACTCTCTCTATATAACTCCACATTGATCTGGTACTGGTACTCTCTATATAACTCCACATTGATCTGGTACTCTCTCTATATAGCTCCACATTGATCTGGTACTGGTACTCTCTATATAGCTCCACATTGATCTGGTACTGATACTCTCTATATAGCTCCACATTGATCTGGTACTGATACTCTCTATATAGCTCCACATTGATCTGGTACTGGTACTCTCTATATAGCTCCACATTGATCTGGTACTGGTACTCTCTATAAAGCTCCACATTGATCTGGTACTGATACTCTCTATATAGCTCCACATTGATCTGGTACTGATACTCTCTATATAGCTCCACATTGATCTGGTACTGGTACTCTCTATATAGCTCCACATTGATCTGGTACTGGTACTCTCTATATAGCTCCACATTGATCTGGTACTGGTACTCTATATAGCTCCACATTGATCTGGTACTGGTACTCTCTATATAGCTCCACATTGATCTGGTACTGATACTCTCTATATAGCTCCACATTGATCTGGTACTGATACTCTCTATATAGCTCCACATTGATCTGGTACTGGTACTCTCTATATAGCTCCACATTGATCTGGTACTGGTACTCTCTATAAAGCTCCACATTGATCTGGTACTGATACTCTCTATATAGCTCCACATTGATCTGGTACTGATACTCTCTATATAGCTCCACATTGATCTGGTACTGGTACTCTCTCCACATTGATCTGGTACTCTCTCTATATAACTCCACATTGATCTGGTACTGGTACTCCACTCCATTGATCTGGTACTGATCTGGTACTCTCTATATAGCTCCACATTGATCTGGTACTCCTACTCTATAAAGCTCCACATTGATCTGGTACTGGTACTCTCTATATAACTCCACATTGATCTGGTACTGGTACTCTCTATATAACTCCACATTGATCTGGTACTGGTACTCTCTATATAGCTCCACATTGATCTGGTACTGGTACTCTCACATTGATATAACTCTCTCTATATAACTCACATTGATCTGGTACTCTCTATATAACTCCACATTGATCTGGTACTGGTACTCTATATATAGCTCCACATTGATCTGGTACTGGTACTCTGTATATAGCTCCACATTGATCTGGTACTCTCTCTATATACTCCACATTGATCTGGTACTTAACTCTGTATAACTCCACATTGATCTGGTACTGGTACTGGTAGCTCTCTTGATCTTGATCTGGTACTCTCTATATAGCTCCACATTGATCTGGTACTCTCTCTATAGCTCCACATTGATCTGGTACTGGTACTCTCTATATAGCTCCACATTGATCTGGTACTGGTACTCTCTATATAAGCTCCACATTGATCTGGTACTGGTACTCTCTATATAGCTCCACATTGATCTGGTACTGGTACTCTCTATATAGCTCCACATTGATCTGGTACTGGTACTCTCTGTATATAACTCCACATTGATCTGGTACTGGTACTCTATATAACTCCACATTGATCTGGTACTCTCTCTATATAGCTCCACATTGATCTGGTACTGGTCTCTCTATATAACTCCACATTGATCTGGTACTCTCTCTATATAG
Source organism: Oncorhynchus nerka (assembly GCF_034236695.1). Taxonomy (NCBI): domain Eukaryota; kingdom Metazoa; phylum Chordata; class Actinopteri; order Salmoniformes; family Salmonidae; genus Oncorhynchus; species Oncorhynchus nerka. The sequence goes on along the minus strand of NW_027040321.1, from coordinate 210,938 downwards.
CTCCACATTGATCTGGTACTGGTACTCTCTCTATATAGCTCCACATTGATCTGGTACTCTCTCTATATAGCTCCACATTGATCTGGTACTGGTACTCTCTCTATATAGCTCCACATTGATCTGGTACTGATACTCTCTATATAGCTCCACATTGATCTGGTACTGGTACTCTCTATATAGCTCCACATTGATCTGGTACTGGTACTCTCTATATAGCTCCACATTGATCTGGTACTGGTACTCTCTATATAACTCCACATTGATCTGGTACTCTCTCTATATAGCTCCACATTGATCTGGTACTCTCTATATAACTCCACATTGATCTGGTACTGGTACTTCTGTATATAACTCCACATTGATCTGGTACTGGTACTCTCTATATAAAGCTCCACATTGATCTGGTACTGATACTCTCTATATAGCTCCACATTGATCTGGTACTGGTACTCTCTATATAACTCCACATTGATCTGGTACTGGTACTCTCTATATAACTCCACATTGATCTGGTACGCTCTGTATATAACTCCACATTGATCTGGTACTCTCTCTATATAACTCCACATTGATCTGGTACTGGTTCTCTCTATAAAGCTCCACATTGATCTGTACTATATAACTCCACATTGATCTGGTACTGGTACTCTCTATATAACTCCACATTGATCTGGTACTCTCTCTATATAACTCCACATTGATCTGGTACTGGTACTCTCTATAAAGCTCCACATTGATCTGGTACTGGTACTCTCTATATAACTCCACATTGATCTGGTACTGGTACTCTCTGTAAAGCTCCACATTGATCTGGTACTGGTACTCTCTATATAGCTCCACATTGATCTGGTACTGGTACTCTCTATATAGCTCCACATTGATCTGGTACTGGTACTCTCTATATAGCTCCACATTGATCTGGTACTGATACTCTCTATATAGCTCCACATTGATCTGGTACTGGTACTCTCTATATAGCTCCACATTGATCTGGTACTGGTACTCTCTATATAGCTCCACATTGATCTGGTACTGGTACTCTCTATATAGCTCCACATTGATCTGGTACTGGTACTCTCTATATAGCTCCACATTGATCTGGTACTGATACTCTCTATATAGCTCCACATTGATCTGGTACTGGTACTCTATATAGCTCCACATTGATCTGGTACTGGTACTCTCTATATAAGCTCCACATTGATCTGGTACTGGTACTCTCTATATAGCTCCACATTGATCTGGTACTGATACTCTCTATATAGCTCCACATTGATCTGGTACTGGTACTCTGTATATAGCTCCACATTGATCTGGTACTCCTCTATATAACTCCACATTGATCTGGCACTGGTACTCTCTCTATATAACTCCACAATGATCTGGTACTCTCTCTATATAACTCCACATTGATCTGGTACTCTCTCTATATAACTCCACATTGATCTGGTACTGGTTCTCTCTATATAGCTCCACATTGATCTGGTACTCTCTCTATATAGCTCCACATTGATCTGGTACTGATACTCTCTATAAAGCTCCACATTGATCTGGTACTGGTACTCTCTATAAAGCTCCACATTGATCTGGTACTGGTACTCTCTATATAGCTCCACATTGATCTGGTACTGGTACTCTCTATATAGCTCCACATTGATCTGGTACTGGTACTCTCTATATAGCTCCACATTGATCTGGTACTGGTACTCTCTATAAAGCTCCACATTGATCTGGTACTGGTACTCTCTATAAAGCTCCACATTGATCTGGTACTGGTACTCTCTATAAAGCTCCACATTGATCTGGTACTGGTACTCTCTCTATAACTCCACATTGATCTGGCACTGGTACTCTCTATATAACTCCACATTGATCTGGCACTGGTACTCTCTATATAACTCCACATTGATCTGGTACTCCTACTCCTATATAACTCCACATTGATCTGGTACTCTCTCTATATAACTCCACATTGATCTGGTACTCTCTCTCTATAACTCCACATTGATCTGGTACTGGTACTCTCTATAACTCCACATTGATCTGGTACTCTCTATATAACTCCACATTGATCTGGTACTCTCTCTATATAGCTCCACATTGATCTGGTACTGGTACTCTCTATATAACTCCACATTGATCTGGTACTGGTACTCTCTATATAACTCCACATTGATCTGGTACTGATACTCTCTATATAACTCCACATTGATCTGGTACTGATACTCTCTATATAACTCCACATTGATCTGGTACTCTCTCTATATAACTCCACATTGATCTGGTACTCTCTCTATATAACTCCACATTGATCTGGTACATTGATCTGGTACTCTCTGTATATAGCTCCACATTGATCTGGTACTGGTACTCTCTATATAGCTCCACATTGATCTGGTACTGGTACTCTCTATATAGCTCCACATTGATCTGGTACTGGTACTCTCTATATAGCTCCACATTGATCTGGTACTCTCTTGATCTGGTACTGATACTCTCTATATAACTCCACATTGATCTGGTACTATATAACTCCACATTGATCTGGTACTGGTATCTCTATATAACTCCACATTGATCTGGTACTGGTACTCTCTATATAACTCCACATTGATCTGGTACTCTATATAACTCCACATTGATCTGGTACTGGTACTCTATATAGCTCCACATTGATCTGGTACTGGTACTGGTACTCTCTATATAGCTCCACATTGATCTGGTACTGGTACTCTCTATATAGCTCCACATTGATCTGGTACTCTCTCTATATAGCTCCACATTGATCTGGTACTGATACTCTCTATATAGCTCCACATTGATCTGGTACTGGTACTCTCTATATAGCTCCACATTGATCTGGTACTGGTACTCTCTATATAGCTCCACATTGATCTGGTACTGATACTCTCTATATAGCTCCACATTGATCTGGTACTGATACTCTCTATATAGCTCCACATTGATCTGGTACTGGTACTCTCTATATAGCTCCACATTGATCTGGTACTGATACTCTCTATATAGCTCCACATTGATCTGGTACTGGTACTCTCTATATAGCTCCACATTGATCTGGTACTGATACTCTCTATATAGCTCCACATTGATCTGTTACTGATACTCTCTATATAGCTCCACATTGACCTGGTACTGGTACTCTCTATATAGCTCCACATTGATCTGGTATCGGTACTCTCTATATAGCTCCACATTGATCTGGTAATCTCTATATATAGCTCCACATTGATCTGGTACTGATACTCTCTATATAGCTCCACATTGATCTGGTACTGATACTCTCTATATAGCTCCACATTGATCTGGTACTGATACTCTCTATATAGCTCCACATTGATCTGGTACTGATACTCTCTATATAGCTCCACATTGATCTGGTACTCTCTCTATATAGCTCCACATTGATCTGGTACTGGTACTCTCTATAAAGCTCCACATTGATCTGGTACTGATACTCTCTATATAGCTCCACATTGATCTGGTACTGATACTCTCTATATAGCTCCACATTGATCTGGTACTGGTACTCTCTATATAGCTCCACATTGATCTGGTACTCTCTCTATATAACTCCACATTGATCTGGTACTGGTACTCTCTATAAAGCTCCACATTGATCTGGTACTGGTACTCTCTAAATAGCTCCACATTGATCTGGTACCCTCTCTATAAAGCTCCACATTGATCTGGCACTGGTACTCTCTATATAACTCCACATTGATCTGGTACTGGTACTCTCTATATAACTCCACATTGATCTGGTACTCTCTCTATATAACTCCACATTGATCTGGTACTCTCTCTATATAACTCCACATTGATCTGGTACTCTCTCTATATAACTCCACATTGATCTGGTACTCTCTCTATATAACTCCACATTGATCTGGTACTCTCTCTATATAACTCCACATTGATCTGGTACTGGTACTCTCTCTATATAACTCCACATTGATCTGGTACTGGTACTCTCTATAAAGCTCCACATTGATCTGGTACTGGTACTCTCTATATAGCTCCACATTGATCTGGTACTGGTACTCTCTATATCTGGTACTGGTACTCCACATTGATCTGGTACTCTCTCTATATAACTCCACATTGATCTGGTACTGGTACTCTATATAAGCTCCACATTGATCTGGTACTATATAGCTCCACATTGATCTGGTACTGGTACTCTCTATATAACTCCACATTGATCTGGTACTGGTACTCTCTATATAGCTCCACATTGATCTGGTACTGATACTCCTATATAGCTCCACATTGATCTGGTACTGGTACTCTCTATAAAGCTCCACATTGATCTGGTACTGGTACTCTCTATATAGCTCCACATTGATCTGGTACTGGTACTCTCTATATAGCTCCACATTGATCTGGTACTGGTACTCTCTATATAGCTCCACATTGATCTGGTACTGGTACTCTCTATATAGCTCCACATTGATCTGGTACTGGTACTCTCTATAAAGCTCCACATTGATCTGGTACTGGTACTCTCTATATACATTGATCTCCACATTGATCTGGTACTGGTACTCTCTATATAGCTCCACATTGATCTGGTACTGGTACTCTCTATATAACTCCAAATTGATCTGGTACTCTCTCTATATAGCTCCACATTGATCTGGTACTCTCTCTATATAGCTCCACATTGATCTGGTACTGGTACTCTCTATATAGCTCCACATTGATCTGGTACTGGTACTCTCTATATAGCTCCACATTGATCTGGTACTGGTACTCTCTCTATAAAGCTCCACATTGATCTGGTACTGGTACTCTCTATATAGCTCCACATTGATCTGGTACTGATACTCTCTATATAGCTCCACATTGATCTGGTACTGATCTCTGTATATAGCTCCACATTGATCTGGTACTGGTACTCTCTATATAAGCTCCACATTGATCTGGTACTGGTACTCTCTATATAGCTCCACATTGATCTGGTACTGGTACTCTCTATATAGCTCCACATTGATCTGGTACTGATACTCTCTATATAGCTCCACATTGATCTGGTACTGGTACTCTCTATATAGCTCCACATTGATCTGGTACTGGTACTCTCTATATAACTCCACATTGATCTGGTACTCTCTCTATATAACTCCACATTGATCTGGTACTCTCTCTATATAACTCCACATTGATCTGGTACTGATACTCTCTATATAGCTCCACATTGATCTGGTACTGGTACTCTCTATATAGCTCCACATTGATCTGGTACTGGTACTCTCTATATAGCTCCACATTGATCTGGTACTGGTACTCTCTATATAACTCCACATTGATCTGGTACTGGTACTCTCTATATAACTCCACATTGATCTGGTACTGGTACTCTCTATATAACTCCACATTGATCTGGTACTCTCTCTATATAACTCCACATTGATCTGGTACTGGTACTCTCTCTATATAACTCCACATTGATCTGGTACTCTCTCTATATAACTCCACATTGATCTGGTACTCTCTCTATATAACTCCACATTGATCTGGTACTCTCTATATAACTCCACATTGATCTGGTACTGGTTCTCTCTATAAAGCTCCACATTGATCTGGTACTGGTACTCTCTATATAACTCCACATTGATCTGGTACTGGTACTCTCTATAAAGCTCCACATTGATCTGGTACTGGTACTCTCTATATAGCTCCACATTGATCTGGTACTGGTACTCTCTATATAGCTCCACATTGATCTGGTACTGGTACTCTCTATATAGCTCCACATTGATCTGGTACTGGTACTCTCTATATAGCTCCACATTGATCTGGTACTGGTACTCTCTATATAGCTCCACATTGATCTGGTACTGATACTCTCTATATAGCTCCACATTGATCTGGTACTGGTACTCTCTATATAAGCTCCACATTGATCTGGTACTGGTACTCTCTATATAGCTCCACATTGATCTGGTACTGGTACTCTCTATATAGCTCCACATTGATCTGGTACTGGTACTCTCTATATAGCTCCACATTGATCTGGTACTGGTACTCTCTATATAGCTCCACATTGATCTGGTACTGATACTCTCTATATAGCTCCACATTGATCTGGTACTGATACTCTCTATAAAGCTCCACATTGATCTGGTACTGATACTCTCTATAAAGCTCCACATTGATCTGGTACTGGTACTCTCTATATAGCTCCACATTGATCTGGTACTGGTACTCTCTATATAGCTCCACATTGATCTGGTACTGGTACTCTCTATATAGCTCCACATTGATCTGGTACTGGTACTCTATATAGCTCCACATTGATCTGGTACTCTCTCTATATAACTCCACATTGATCTGGTACTCTCTCTATATAACTCCACATTGATCTGGTACTGATACTCTCTATATAACTCCACATTGATCTGGTACTGGTTCTCTCTATAAAGCTCCACATTGATCTGGTACTGGTACTCTCTATGTAACTCCACATTGATCTGGCACTGGTACTCTCTATATAACTCCACATTGATCTGGCACTGGTACTCTCTATATAACTCCACATTGATCTGGTACTCTCTCTATATAATTCCACATTGATCTGGTACTCTTGATCTCTATATATACTCCACATTGATCTGGTACTATATAACTCCACATTGATCTGGTACTCTCTCTATATAACTCCACATTGATCTGGTACTGGTACTCTCTATAAAGCTCCACATTGATCTGGTACTGGTACTCTCTATATAGCTCCACATTGATCTGGTACTGGTACTCTCTATATAAGCTCCACATTGATCTGGTACTGGTACTCTCTATAAAGCTCCACATTGATCTGGTACTGGTACTCTCTATAAAGCTCCACATTGATCTGGTACTGGTACTCTCTATATAGCTCCACATTGATCTGGTACTCTCTCTATATAGCTCCACATTGATCTGGTACTGGTACTCTCCACATTGATCTATATAAGCTCCACATTGATCTGGTACTGGTACTCTCTATATAGCTCCACATTGATCTGGTACTGGTACTCTCTATATAGCTCCACATTGATCTGGTACTGGTACTCTCTATAAAGCTCCACATTGATCTGGTACTGATACTCTCTATATAGCTCCACATTGATCTGGTACTGATACTCTCTATATAGCTCCACATTGATCTGGTACTGGTACTCTCTATATAGCTCCACATTGATCTGGTACTGGTACTCTCTATAAAGCTCCACATTGATCTGGTACTGGTACTCTCTATATAACTCCACATTGATCTGGTACTCTCTCTATATAACTCCACATTGATCTGGTACTGGTACTCTCTATATAACTCCACATTGATCTGGTACTGGTACTCTCTATATAACTCCACATTGATCTGGTACTCCACTCCACATTGATCTGGTACTGGTACTCTCTATATAACTCCACATTGATCTGGTACTGGTACTCTCTATATAACTCCACATTGATCTGGTACTCTCTCTATATAACTCCACATTGATCTGGTACTCTCTCTATATAACTCCACATTGATCTGGTACTGGTACTCTCTATATAGCTCCACATTGATCTGGTACTGGTACTCTCTATATAGCTCCACATTGATCTGGTACTGGTACTCTCTTGATAACTGAGCTCCACATTGATCTGGTACTGGTACTCTCTCCACATTGATCTGGTACTGGTACTCTCTATATAGCTCCACATTGATCTGGTACTGGTACTCTCTATATAGCTCCACATTGATCTGGTACTGGTACTCTCTATATAGCTCCACATTGATCTGGTACTGGTACTCTCTATATAGCTCCACATTGATCTGGTACTGGTACTCTCTATATAACTCCACATTGATCTGGTACTGGTACTCTCTATATAACTCCACATTGATCTGGTACTGGTACTCTCTATATAACTCCACATTGATCTGGTACTCTCTCTATATAACTCCACATTGATCTGGTACTCTCTCTATATAACTCCACATTGATCTGGTACTGGTACCCTCTATATAGCTCCACATTGATCTGGTACTGGTACTCTCTCTATAACTCCACATTGATCTGGTACTGATACTCTCTATATAACTCCACATTGATCTGGTACTGATACTCTCTATATAACTCCACATTGATCTGGTACTCTCTCTATATAACTCCACATTGATCTGGTACTCTCTCTATATAACTCCACATTGATCTGGTACTCTCTATATAACTCCACATTGATCTGGTACTCTCTCTATATAACTCCACATTGATCTGGTACTGAACTCCACATTGATCTGGTACTGGTACTCTCTATATAGCTCCACATTGATCTGGTACTGGTACTCTCTATATAGCTCCACATTGATCTGGTACTGGTACTCTCTATATAGCTCCACATTGATCTGGTACTGATACTCTCTATATAGCTCCACATTGATCTGGTACTGGTACTCTCTATATAGCTCCACATTGATCTGGTACTGGTACTCTCTATATAGCTCCACATTGATCTGGTACTGGTACTCTCTATATAGCTCCACATTGATCTGGTACTTGATCTGGTACTCTCTATATAGCTCCACATTGATCTGGTACTGGTACTCTCTATATAACTCCACATTGATCTGGTACTGGTACTCTCTATATAGCTCCACATTGATCTGGTACTACTCTCTATATAGCTCCACATTGATCTGGTACTCTACTCTATATAACTCCACATTGATCTGGTACTGGTCTCTATATAACTCCACATTGATCTGGTACTCTCTCTATATAACTCCACATTGATCTGGTACTCTCTCTATATAACTCCACATTGATCTGGTACTGATACTCTATATAACTCCACATTGATCTGGTACTGGTACTCTCTATATAACTCCACATTGATCTGGTACTGGTACTCTCTATATAACTCCACACTGATCTGGTACTGGTACTCTCTATATAGCTCCACATGTATCTGGTACTCTCTCTATATAACTCCACATTGATCTGGTACTGGTACTCTCTATATAGCTCCACATTGATCTGGTACTGGTACTCTCTATATAGCTCCACATTGATCTGGTACTGGTACTCTCTATATAGCTCCACATTGATCTGGTACTCTCTCTATATAGCTCCACATTGATCTGGTACTGATACTCTCTATAAAGCTCCACATTGATCTGGTACTGGTACTCTCTATATAGCTCCACATTGATCTGGTACTGGTACTCTCTATATAGCTCCACATTGATCTGGTACTGGTACTCTCTATATAGCTCCCACATTGATCTGGTACTCTCTCTATATAGCTCCACATTGATCTGGTACTCTCTCTATATAGCTCCACATTGATCTGGTACTGATACTCTCTATATAGCTCCACATTGATCTGGTACTGATACTCTCTATATAGCTCCACATTGATCTGGTACTGGTACTCTCTATATAGCTCCACATTGATCTGGTACTGATACTCTCTATATAGCTCCACATTGATCTGGTACTGGTACTCTCTATATAGCTCCACATTGATCTGGTACTGGTACTCTCTATATAGCTCCACATTGATCTGGTACTGGTACTCTATAAGCTCCACATTGATCTGGTACTCTCTCTATATAACTCCACATTGATCTGGTACTGGTACTCTCTATATAGCTCCACATTGATCTGGTACTGGTACTCTCTATATAGCTCCACATTGATCTGGTACTGGTACTCTCTATAAAGCTCCACATTGATCTGGTACTGGTACTCTCTATATAACTCCACATTGATCTGGTACTGGTACTCTCTATATAACTCCACATTGATCTGGTACTGGTACTCTCTATATAACTCCACATTGATCTGGTACTCTCTCTATATAACTCCACATTGATCTGGTACTCTCTCTATATAACTCCACATTGATCTGGTACTCTCTCTATATAACTCCACATTGATCTGGTACTGGTACTCTCTATATAAGCTCCACATTGATCTGGTACTGGTACTCTCTATATAGCTCCACATTGATCTGGTACTGGTACTCTCTATATAGCTCCACATTGATCTGGTACTGGTACTCTCTATATAGCTCCACATTGATCTGGTTGATCTGGTACTGGTACTCTCTATATAGCTCCACATTGATCTGGTACTGGTACTCTCTATATAGCTCCACATTGATCTGGTACTGGTACTCTCTATATAGCTCCACATTGATCTGGTACTGGTACTCTCTATATAGCTCCACATTGATCTGGTACTGGTACTCTCTATATAGCTCCACATTGATCTGGTACTGGTACTCTCTCTATATAGCTCCACATTGATCTGGTACTGGTACTCTCTATATAGCTCCACATTGATCTGGTACTCTCTCTATATAACTCCACATTGATCTGATCTGGTGATCTGGTACTCTCTCTATATAACTCCACATTGATCTGGTACTGGTCTCTGTATAACTCCACATTGATCTGGTACTGGTACTCTCTATATAAGCTCCACATTGATCTGGTACTGGTACTCTCTATAAAGCTCCACATTGATCTGGTACTGATCTGGTACTGTACTCTATATAGCTCCACATTGATCTGGTACTCTCTCTATATAGCTCCACATTGATCTGGTACTGGTACTCTCTATATAGCTCCACATTGATCTGGTACTGGTACTCTCTATATAACTCCACATTGATCTGGTACTGGTACTCTCTATATATAGCTCCACATTGATCTGGTACTCTCTCTATATAGCTCCACATTGATCTGGTACTGATACTCTCTATAAAGCTCCACATTGATCTGGTACTGGTACCCTCTATATAGCTCCACATTGATCTGGTACTAGTACTCTCTCTATAACTCCACATTGATCTGGTACTGATACTCTCTATATAGCTCCACATTGATCTGGTACTGGCTCTATATAGCTCCACATTGATCTGGTACTCTCTCTATATAGCTCCACATTGATCTGGTACTGATACTCTCTATATAGCTCCACATTGATCTGGTACTGGTACTCTCTATATAGCTCCACATTGATCTGGTACTGGTACTCTCTATATAGCTCCACATTGATCTGGTACTGGTACTCTCTATATAGCTCCACATTGATCTGGTACTGGTACTCTCTATATAGCTCCACATTGATCTGGTACTGGTACTCTCTATATAGCTCCACATTGATCTGGTACTGGTACTCTCTATATAGCTCCACATTGATCTGGTACTGGTACTCTCTATAAAGCTCCACATTGATCTGGTACTGGTACTCTCTATATAACTCCACATTGATCTGGTACTGGTACTCTCTATATAGCTCCACATTGATCTGGTACTGGTACTCTCTATATAGCTCCACATTGATCTGGTACTGGTACTCTCTATATAGCTCCACATTGATCTGGTACTCTCTCTATATAGCTCCACATTGATCTGGTACTGGTACTCTCTATATAGCTCCACATTGATCTGGTACTGATCTGGTACTGGTACTCTCTATATAGCTCCACATTGATCTGGTACTGGTACTCTCTATATAGCTCCACATTGATCTGGTACTGGTACTCTCTATATAGCTCCACATTGATCTGGTACTGATACTCTCTATATAGCTCCACATTGATCTGGTACTGGTACTCTCTATATAGCTCCACATTGATCTGGTACTGGTACTCTCTATATAGCTCCACATTGATCTGGTACTGGTACTCTCTATATAGCTCCACATTGATCTGGTACTGGTACTCTATATAGCTCCACATTGATCTGGTACTGGTACTCTCTATATAGCTCCACATTGATCTGGTACTGGTACTCTCTATAAAGCTCCACATTGATCTGGTACTGGTACTCTATATAAGCTCCACATTGATCTGGTACTGGTACTCCTCTATATAACTCCACATTGATCTGGTACTGGTACTCTCTATATAGCTCCACATTGATCTGGTACTGGTACTCTCTGTATATAGCTCCACATTGATCTGGTACTGGTACTCTCTATATAAGCTCCACATTGATCTGGTACTGGTACTCTCTATATAGCTCCACATTGATCTGGTACTGGTACTCTCTATATAGCTCCACATTGAGCTGGTACTGGTACTCTCTATATAGCTCCACATTGATCTGGTACTCTCTCTATATAGCTCCACATTGATCTGGTACTGGTACCCTCTATATAGCTCCACATTGATCTGGTACTAGTACTCTCTCTATAACTCCACATTGATCTGGTACTGATACTCTCTATATAGCTCCACATTGATCTGGTACTCTCTATAAAACTCCACATTGATCTGGTACTCTCTCTATATAACTCCACATTGATCTGGTACTCTCTCTATATAACTCCACATTGATCTGGTACTCTCTCTATATAACTCCACATTGATCTGGTACTCTCTCTATATAACTCCACATTGATCTGGTACTGGTACTCTCTATATAACTCCACATTGATCTGGTACTGGTACTCTCTATATAACTCCACATTGATCTGGTACTGGTACTCTCTATATAGCTCCACATTGATCTGGTACTGGTACTCTCTATAAAGCTCCACATTGATCTGGTACTGGTACTCTCTATATAGCTCCACATTGATCTGGTACTGGTACTCTCTATATAGCTCCACATTGATCTGGTACTGGTACTCTATATAGCTCCACATTGATCTGGTACTCTACTCTATATAGCTCCACATTGATCTGGTACTGGTACTCTCTATAAAGCTCCACATTGATCTGGTACTGGTACTCTCTATATAGCTCCACATTGATCTGGTACTGGTACTCTCTATATAGCTCCACATTGATCTGGTACTGATACTCTCTATATAGCTCCACATTGATCTGGTACTGGTACTCTCTATATAGCTCCACATTGATCTGGTACTGATACTCTCTATATAGCTCCACATTGATCTGGTACTGATACTCTCTATATAGCTCCACATTGATCTGGTACTGGTACTCTCTATATAGCTCCACATTGATCTGGTACTGGTACTCTCTCTGTATATAGCTCCACATTGATCTGGTACTGGTACTCTCTATATAGCTCCACATTGATCTGGTACTGGTACTCTCTATATAGCTCCACATTGATCTGGTACTGGTACTCTCTGGTACTATAGCTCCACATTGATCTGGTACTCTACTATATAACTCCACATTGATCTGGTACTGGTACTCCACATTGATCTATATAAGCTCCACATTGATCTGGTACTGGTACTCTCTATATAGCTCCACATTGATCTGGTACTGGTACTCTCTATATAGCTCCACATTGATCTGGTACTGGTACTCTCTATATAGCTCCACATTGATCTGGTACTCTCTCTATATAGCTCCACATTGATCTGGTACTGGTACTCTCTATATAGCTCCACATTGATCTGGTACTGGTACTCTCTATATAGCTCCACATTGATCTGATCTGGCTCCACATTGATCTGGTACTCTCTCTATATAACTCCACATTGATCTGGTACTGGTACTCTCTATAAAGCTCCACATTGATCTGGTACTGGTACTCTCTATATAGCTCCACATTGATCTGGTACTCTCTCTATATAAGCTCCACATTGATCTGGTACTGGTACTCTCTATATAACTCCACATTGATCTGGTACTGGTACTCTCTATATAACTCCACATTGATCTGGTACTGGTACTCTCTATATAACTCCACATTGATCTGGTACTCTCTGTATAAGCTCCACATTGATCTGGTACTGGTCTCTATATAGCTCCACATTGATCTGGTACTGGTACTCTCTATATAACTCCACATTGATCTGGTACTGGTACTCTCTATATAGCTCCACATTGATCTGGTACTCTCTCTATATAGCTCCACATTGATCTGGTACTGGTACTCTCTATATAGCTCCACATTGATCTGGTACTGGTACTCTCTATATAACTCCACATTGATCTGGTACTGGTACTCTCTATATAACTCCACATTGATCTGGTACTGGTACTCTCTGATAGCTCCACATTGATCTGGTACTGGTACTCTCTATATAACTCCACATTGATCTGGTACTACTCTGGTCTGGTACTATATAGCTCCACATTGATCTGGTACTGGTACTCTCTATATAGCTCCACATTGATCTGGTACTGGTACTCTCTATATAGCTCCACATTGATCTGGTACTGGTACTCTCTATATAGCTCCACATTGATCTGGTACTGGTACTCTCTATATAGCTCCACATTGATCTGGTACTGGTACTCTCTATATAGCTCCACATTGATCTGGTACTGGTACTCTCTATATAGCTCCACATTGATCTGGTACTGGTACTCTCTATATAGCTCCACATTGATCTGGTACTGGATCTGGTACTGGTACTCTATATAGCTCCACATTGATCTGGTACTGGTACTCTCTATATAGCTCCACATTGATCTGGTACTGGTACTCTCTATATAGCTCCACATTGATCTGGTACTGGTACTCTCTATATAGCTCCACATTGATCTGGTACTGGTACTCTCTATATAGCTCCACATTGATCTGGTACTGGTACTCTCTATATAGCTCCACATTGATCTGGTACTGGTACTCTCTGTATATAGCTCCACATTGATCTGGTACTGGTACTCTCTATATAGCTCCACATTGATCTGGTACTGGTACTCTATATAGCTCCACATTGATCTGGTACTCTCTCTATATATACTCCACATTGATCTGGTACTGGTACTCTCTATATAACTCCACATTGATCTGGTACTGGTACTCTCTATAAAGCTCCACATTGATCTGGTACTGGTACTCTCTATATAGCTCCACATTGATCTGGTACTCTCTCTATATAGCTCCACATTGATCTGGTACTGATACTCTCTATAACTCCACATTGATCTGGTACTGGTACTCTCTATATAGCTCCACATTGATCTGGTACTGGTACTCCACTGTGATATAGCTCCACACATTGATCTGGTACTGATACTCTCTATATAGCTCCACATTGATCTGGTACTGGTACTCTCTGTATATAGCTCCACATTGATCTGGTACTGGTACTCCTCTATATAGCTCCACATTGATCTGGTACTGGTACTCTCTATATAGCTCCACATTGATCTGGTACTGGTACTCTCTATATAGCTCCACATTGATCTGGTACTGGTACTCTCTATATAGCTCCACATTGATCTGGTACTGGTACTCTCTATATAGCTCCACATTGATCTGGTACTGATACTCTCTATATAGCTCCACATTGATCTGGTACTGGTACTCTCTATATAAGCTCCACATTGATCTGGTACTGGTACTCTCTATATAGCTCCACATTGATCTGGTACTGGTACTCCACTGTATATAGCTCCACATTGATCTGGTACTGGTACTCCTGTATATAGCTCCACATTGATCTGGTACTGGTACTCTGTATATAGCTCCACATTGATCTGGTACTGGTACTCTCTATATATAGCTCCACATTGATCTGGTACTGGTACTCTATATATAGCTCCACATTGATCTGGTACTGGTACTCTCTATATAGCTCCACATTGATCTGGTACTGGTACTCTCTGTATATAGCTCCACATTGATCTGGTACTGGTACTCCATTGATCTGTATATAGCTCCACATTGATCTGGTACTGGTACTCTCTATATAACTCCACATTGATCTGGTACTGGTACTCTCTATATAGCTCCACATTGATCTGGTACTGGTACTCTCTATATAACTCCACATTGATCTGGTACTGGTACTCTCTATATAGCTCCACATTGATCTGGTACTGGTACTCCCTATATAGCTCCACATTGATCTGGTACTGGTACTCTCTATATAGCTCCACATTGATCTGGTACTGGTACTCTGGTACTGGTATATAGCTCCACATTGATCTGGTACTGGTACTCTCTGTATATAGCTCCACATTGATCTGGTACTGGTACTCCTGTATATAGCTCCACATTGATCTGGTACTGGTACTCTCTATATAGCTCCACATTGATCTGGTACTGGTACTCTGTATATAGCTCCACATTGATCTGGTACTGGTACTCCCTGTATATAGCTCCACATTGATCTGGTACTGGTACTCTCTGTATATAGCTCCACATTGATCTGGTACTGGTACTCCTCTATATAGCTCCACATTGATCTGGTACTGGTACTCTCTATATAGCTCCACATTGATCTGGTACTGGTACTCTCTATATAGCTCCACATTGATCTGGTACTGGTACTCCCTGTATATAGCTCCACATTGATCTGGTACTGGTACTCCTGTATAAGCTCCACATTGATCTGGTACTGGTACTCCTCTATATAGCTCCACATTGATCTGGTACTGGTACTCCTATATATAGCTCCACATTGATCTGGTACTGGTACTCTCTATATAGCTCCACATTGATCTGGTACTGATACTCCCTGTATATAGCTCCACATTGATCTGGTACTGGTACTCCTGTATATAGCTCCACATTGATCTGGTACTGGTACTCTCTATATAGCTCCACATTGATCTGGTATCTGGCTCCACATTGATCTGGTACTCTCTCTATATAACTCCAGCTCCACACTATATAGTGATCTGGTACTGGTACTCCCTCTATATAGCTCCACATGATCTGGTACTGGTACTCTCTTGATCTGGTATATAGCTCCACATTGATCTGGTACTGGTACTCTCCTGTATATAGCTCCACATTGATCTGGTACTGGTACTCTCTGTATATAGCTCCACATTGATCTGGTACTGGTACTCCTGTATATAGCTCCACATTGATCTGGTACTGGTACTCCTGTATATAGCTCCACATTGATCTGGTACTGGTACTCCCTGTATATAGCTCCACATTGATCTGGTACTGGTACTCCCTGTATAGCTCCACATTGATCTGGTACTGGTACTCCTGTATATAGCTCCACATTGATCTGGTACTGGTACTCCTCCACAGTGATATATAGCTCCACATTGATCTGGTACTGGTACTCCTGTATATAGCTCCACATTGATCTGGTACTGGTACTCTGGACTATATAGCTCCACAGTGATCTGGTACTGGTACTCCCTGTATATAGCTCCACATTGATCTGGTACTGGTACTCCCTGTATATAGCTCCACAGTGATCTGGTACTGGTACTCCACATTGATCTGTATATAGCTCCACATTGATCTGGTACTGGTACTCCACATTGATCTGTATATAGCTCCACATTGATCTGGTACTGGTACTCCCTGTATATAGCTCCACATTGATCTGGTACTGGTACTCCTGTATATAGCTCCACATTGATCTGGTACTGGTACTCCACATGATCTGGTACTGGTACTCTGTATATAGCTCCACATTGATCTGGTACTGGTACTCCTGTATATAGCTCCACATTGATCTGGTACTGGTACTCCTGTATATAGCTCCACAGTGATCTGGTACTGGTACTCCTGTATATAGCTCCACAGTGATCTGGTACTGGTACTCCCTGTATATAGCTCCACATTGATCTGGTACTGGTACTCCATATAGCAGTGATCTGGTACTGGTACTCCCTGTATATAGCTCCACAGTGATCTGGTACTGGTACTCCCTGTATATAGCTCCACATTGATCTGGTACTGGTACTCCTGTATATAGCTCCACATTGATCTGGTACTGGTACTCCTGTATATAGCTCCACAGTGATCTGGTACTGGTACTCCCTGTATATAGCTCCACATTGATCTGGTACTGGTACTCCCTGTATATAGCTCCACATTGATCTGGTACTGGTACTCCCTGTATATAGCTCCACAGTGATCTGGTACTGGTACTCCCTGTATATAGCTCCACATTGATCTGGTACTGGTACTCCCTGTATATAGCTCCACAGTGATCTGGTACTGGTACTCCCTGTATATAGCTCCACATTGATCTGGTACTGGTACTCCCTGTATATAGCTCCACATTGATCTGGTACTGGTACTCCCTGTATATAGCTCCACAGTGATCTGGTACTGGTACTCCCTGTATATAGCTCCACATTGATCTGGTATATAGCTCCACATTGATCTGGTACTGGTACTCCTGTATATAGCTCCACATTGATCTGGTACTGGTACTCCTTGTATATAGCTCCACATTGATCTGGTACTGGTACTCCCTGTATATAGCTCCACATTGATCTGGTACTGGTACTCCCTGTATATAGCTCCACAGTGATCTGGTACTGGTACTCCCTGTATATAGCTCCACAGTGATCTGGTACTGGTACTCCTGTATATAGCTCCACAGTGATCTGGTACTGGTACTCCTGTATATAGCTCCACATTGATCTGGTACTGGTACTCCTGTATATAGCTCCACAGTGATCTGGTACTGGTACTCCCTGTATATAGCTCCACAGTGATCTGGTACTGGTACTCCCTGTATATAGCTCCACAGTGATCCTGTATATAGCTCCACAGTGATCTGGTACTGGTACTCCCTGTATATAGCTCCACATTGATCTGGTACTGGTACTCCTGTATATAGCTCCACAGTGATCTGGTACTGGTACTCCCTGTATATAGCTCCACAGTGATCTGGTACTGGTACTCCTGTATATAGCTCCACATTGATCTGGTACTGGTACTCCTGTATATAGCTCCACAGTGATCTGGTACTGGTACTCCCTGTATATAGCTCCACAGTGATCTGGTACTGGTACTCCCTGTATATAGCTCCACAGTGATCTGGTACTGGTACTCCTGTATATAGCTCCACAGTGATCTGGTACTGGTACTCCCTGTATATAGCTCCACATTGATCTGGTACTGGTACTCCCTGTCTGGTATATAGCTCCACAGTGATCTGGTACTGGTACTCCCTGTATATAGCTCCACAGTGATCTGGTACTGGTACTCCTATATAGCTCCACAGTGATCTGGTACTGGTACTCCCTGTATATAGCTCCACAGTGATCTGGTACTGGTACTCCTGTATATAGCTCCACAGTGATCTGGTACTGGTACTCCCTGTATATAGCTCCACAGTGATCTGGTACTGGTACTCCTGTATATAGCTCCACAGTGATCTGGTACTGGTACTCCCTGTATATAGCTCCACAGTGATCTGGTACTGGTACTCCCTGTATATAGCTCCACAGTGATCTGGTACTGGTACTCCTGTATATAGCTCCACATTGATCTGGTACTGGTACTCCCTGTATATAGCTCCACAGTGATCTGGTACTGGTACTCCCTGTATATAGCTCCACATTGATCTGGTACTGGTACTCCCCACAGTGTATATAGCTCCACAGTGATCTGGTACTGGTACTCCCTGTATATAGCTCCACAGTGATCTGGTACTGGTACTCCCTGTATATAGCTCCACAGTGATCTGGTACTGGTACTCCCTGTATATAGCTCCACAGTGATCTGGTACTGGTACTCCCTGTATATAGCTCCACAGTGATCTGGTACTGGTACTCCCTGTATATAGCTCCACAGTGATCTGGTACTGGTACTCCCTGTATATAGCTCCACAGTGATCTGGTACTGGTACTCCCTGTATATAGCTCCACATTGATCTGGTACTGGTACTCCCTGTATATAGCTCCACAGTGATCTGGTACTGGTACTCCTGTATATAGCTCCACATTGATCTGGTACTGGTACTCCCTGTATATAGCTCCACAGTGATCTGGTACTGGTACTCCCTGTATATAGCTCCACAGTGATCTGGTACTGGTACTCCTGTATATAGCTCCACAGTGATCTGGTACTGGTACTCCTGTATATAGCTCCACAGTGATCTGGTACTGGTACTCCTGTATATAGCTCCACAGTGATCTGGTACTGGTACTCCCTGTATATAGCTCCACATGATCTGGTACTGGTACTCCCTGTATATAGCTCCACAGTGATCTGGTACTGGTACTCCTGATCTGGTATATAGCTCCACAGTGATCTGGTACTGGTACTCCTGTATATAGCTCCACAGTGATCTCCTGTATATAGCTCCATGGTACTGGTACTCCTGTATATAGCTCCACAGTGATCTGGTACTGGTACTCCTGTATATAGCTCCACAGTGATCTGGTACTGGTACTCCCTGTATATAGCTCCACAGTGATCTGGTACTGGTACTCCCTGTATATAGCTCCACAGTGATCTGGTACTGGTACTCCTGTATATAGCTCCACAGTGATCTGGTACTGGTACTCCCTGTATATAGCTCCACATTGATCTGGTACTGGTACTCCCTGTATATAGCTCCACAGTGATCTGGTACTGTCCCTGTATATAGCTCCACAGTGATCTGGTACTGGTACTCCTGTATATAGCTCCACAGTGATCTGGTACTGGTACTCCTGTATATAGCTCCACAGTGATCTGGTACTGGTACTCCCTGTATATAGCTCCACAGTGATCTGGTACTGGTACTCCTGTATATAGCTCCACAGTGATCTGGTACTGGTACTCCCTGTATATAGCTCCACAGTGATCTGGTACTGGTACTCCCTGTATATAGCTCCACAGTGATCTGGTACTGGTACTCCTGTATATAGCTCCACATGATCTGGTACTGGTACTCCTGGTACTGGTACTCCCTGTATATAGCTCCACAGTGATCTGGTACTGGTACTCCTGTATATAGCTCCACAGTGATCTGGTACTGGTACTCCTGTATATAGCTCCACAGTGATCTGGTACTGGTACTCCCTGTATATAGCTCCACAGTGATCTGGTACTGGTACTCCTGTATATAGCTCCACAGTGATCTGGTACTGGTACTCCTGTATATAGCTCCACAGTGATCTGGTACTGGTACTCCCTGTATATAGCTCCACAGTGATCTGGTACTGGTACTCCTGTATATAGCTCCACATTGATCTGGTACTGGTACTCCTGTATATAGCTCCACATTGATCTGGTACTGGTACTCCCTGTATATAGCTCCACAGTGATCTGGTACTGGTACTCCCTGTATATAGCTCCACAGTGATCTGATCTCCCTGTATATAGCTCCACATTGATCTGGTACTGGTACTCCTGTATATAGCTCCACAGTGATCTGATCTGGTACATGATCTGTACTCCCTGTATATAGCTCCACAGTGATCTGGTACTGGTACTCCTGTATATAGCTCCACAGTGATCTGGTACTGGTACTCCTGTATATAGCTCCACATTGATCTGGTACTGGTACTCCCTGTATATAGCTCCACAGTGATCTGGTACTGGTACTCCCTGTATATAGCTCCACATTGATCTGGTACTGGTACTCCTGTATATAGCTCCACAGTGATCTGGTACTGGTACTCCTGTATATAGCTCCACAGTGATCTGGTACTGGTACTCCCTGTATATAGCTCCACAGTGATCTGGTACTGGTACTCCCTGTATATAGCTCCACAGTGATCTGGTACTGGTACTCCCTGTATATAGCTCCACAGTGATCTGGTACTGGTACTCCCTGTATATAGCTCCACATTGATCTGGTACTGGTACTCCTGTATATAGCTCCACAGTGATCTGGTACTGGTACTCCTGTATATAGCTCCACATTGATCTGGTACTGGTACTCCCTGTATATAGCTCCACATAGCTCCACTAGCCCACAGTGATCTGGTACTGGTACTCCTGTATATAGCTCCACAGTGATCTGGTACTGGTACTCCCTGTATATAGCTCCACAGTGATCTGGTACTGGTACTCCCTGTATATAGCTCCACAGTGATCTGGTACTGGTACTCCCTGTATATAGCTCCACAGTGATCTGGTACTGGTACTCCCTGTATATAGCTCCACAGTGATCTGGTACTGGTACTCCTGTATATAGCTCCACATTGATCTGGTACTGGTACTCCCTGTATATAGCTCCACAGTGATCTGGTACTGGTACTCCCTGTATATAGCTCCACATTGATCTGGTACTGGTACTCCTGTATATAGCTCCACAGTGATCTGGTACTGGTACTCCCTGTATATAGCTCCACAGTGATCTGGTACTGGTACTCCTGTATATAGCTCCACAGTGATCTGGTACTGGTACTCCTGTATATAGCTCCACAGTGATCTGGTACTGGTACTCCCTGTATATAGCTGATCTGGTACTGGTACATATAGCTGATCTGGTACTGGTACTCCTGTATATAGCTCCACAGTGATCTGGTACTGGTACTCCCTGTATATAGCTCCACAGTGATCTGGTACTGGTACTCCCTGTATATAGCTCCACAGTGATCTGGTACTGGTACTCCCTGTATATAGCTCCACAGTGATCTGGTACTGGTACTCCCTGTATATAGCTCCACAGTGATCTGGTACTGGTACTCCCTGTATATAGCTCCACAGTGATCTGGTACTGGTACTCCCTGTATATAGCTCCACATTGATCTGGTACTGGTACTCCCTGTATATAGCTCCACAGTGATCTGGTACTGGTACTCCCTGTATATAGCTCCACAGTGATCTGGTACTGGTACTCCTGTATATAGCTCCACAGTGATCTGGTACTGGTACTCCTGTATATAGCTCCACAGTGATCTGGTACTGGTACTCCTGTATATAGCTCCACAGTGATCTGGTACTGGTACTCCCTGTATATAGCTCCACAGTGATCTGGTACTGGTACTCCTGTATATAGCTCCACAGTGATCTACTGGTACTCCACACAGTGATCTGGTACTGGTACTCCTGTATATAGCTCCACAGTGATCTGGTACTGGTACTCCCTGTATATAGCTCCACATTGATCTGGTACTGGTACTCCTGTATATAGCTCCACAGTGATCTGGTACTGGTACTCCCTGTATATAGCTCCACATTGATCTGGTACTGGTACTCCCTGTATATAGCTCCACAGTGATCTGGTACTGGTACTCCCTGTATATAGCTCCACATTGATCTGGTACTGGTACTCCCTGTATATAGCTCCACATTGATCTGGTAGCTCCACATTGATCTGGTACTGGTACTATATAGCTCCACAGTGATCTGGTACTGGTACTCCTGTATATAGCTCCACAGTGATCTGGTACTGGTACTCCTGTATATAGCTCCACAGTGATCTGGTACTGGTACTCCTGTATATAGCTCCACAGTGATCTGGTACTGGTACTCCCCTGTATATAGCTCCACAGTGATCTGGTACTGGTACTCCTGTATATAGCTCCACATTGATCTGGTACTGGTACTCCCTGTATATAGCTCCACAGTGATCTGGTACTGGTACTCCCTGTATATAGCTCCACAGTGATCTGGTACTGGTATCTCTGGTACCCTGTATATAGCTCCACAGTGATCTGGTACTGGTACTCCTGTATATAGCTCCACAGTTGATCTGGTACTGGTACTCCCTGTATATAGCTCCACAGTGATCTGGTACTGGTACTCCCTGTATATAGCTCCACAGTGATCTGGTACTGGTACTCCCTGTATATAGCTCCACAGTGATCTGGTACTGGTACTCCCTGTATATAGCTCCACAGTGATCTGGTACTGGTACTCCTGTATATAGCTCCACAGTGATCTGGTACTGGTACTCCCTGTATATAGCTCCACAGTGATCTGGTACTGGTACCCTGTATATAGCTCCACAGTGATCTGGTACTGGTACTCCTGTATATAGCTCCACAGTGATCTGGTACTGGTACTCCTGTATATAGCTCCACAGTGATCTGGTACTGGTATAGCTCCACAGTGATCTGGTACTGGTACTCCCCTGTATATAGCTCCACAGTGATCTGGTACTGGTACTCCTGTATATAGCTCCACAGTGATCTGGTACTGGTACTCCTGTATATAGCTCCACATTGATCTGGTACTGGTACTCCCTGTATATAGCTCCACAGTGATCTGGTACTGGTACTCCTGTATATAGCTCCACAGTGATCTGGTACTGGTACTCCTGTATATAGCTCCACAGTGATCTGGTACTGGTACTCCTGTATATAGCTCCACAGTGATCTGGTACTGGTACTCCTGTATATAGCTCCACAGTGATCTGGTACTGGTACTGGTGATCTCCTGTATATAGCTCCCACAGTGATCTGGTACTGGTACTCCTGTATATAGCTCCACAGTGATCTGGTACTGGTACTCCCTGTATATAGCTCCACAGTGATCTGGTACTGGTACTCCCTGTATATAGCTCCACAGTGATCTGGTACTGGTACTCCCTGTATATAGCTCCACAGTGATCTGGTACTGGTACTCCTGTATATAGCTCCACAGTGATCTGGTACTGGTATTCCCTGTATATAGTACTCCCTGTATATAGCTCCACAGTGATCTGGTACTGGTACTCCCTGTATATAGCTCCACAGTGATCTGGTACTGGTACTCCCTGTATATAGCTCCACAGTGATCTGGTACTGGTACTCCCTGTATATAGCTCCACAGTGATCTGGTACTGGTACTCCCTGTATATAGCTCCACAGTGATCTGGTACTGGTACTCCCTGTATATAGCTCCACAGTGATCTGGTACTGGTACTCCCTGTATATAGCTCCACAGTGATCTGGTACTGGTACTCCCTGTATATAGCTCCACAGTGATCTGGTACTGGTACTCCTGTATATAGCTCCACAGTGATCTGGTACTGGTACTCCTGTATATAGCTCCACAGTGATCTGGTACTGGTACTCCCTGTATATAGCTCCACAGTGATCTGGTACTGGTACTCCCTGTATATAGCTCCACATTGATCTGGTACTGGTACTTCCCTGTATATAGCTCCACAGTGATCTGGTACTGGTACTCCCTGTATATAGCTCCACATTGATCTGGTACTGGTACTCCCCTGTATATAGCTCCACAGTGATCTGGTACTGGTACTCCCTGCTCCACAGTGATCTGGTACTGCTCCACATATAGCTCCACAGTGATCTGGTACTGGTACTCCCTGTATATAGCTCCACAGTGATCTGGTACTGGTACTCCCTGTATATAGCTCCACAGTGATCTGGTACTGGTACTCCCTGTATATAGCTCCACAGTGATCTGGTACTGGTACTCCCTGTATATAGCTCCACAGTGATCTGGTACTGGTACTCCTGTATATAGCTCCACATTGATCTGGTACTGGTACTCCTGTATATAGCTCCACAGTGATCTGGTACTGGTACTCCCTGTACTCCACAGGATCTGGTACTGGTACTCCTGTATATAGCTCCACAGTGATCTGGTACTGGTACTCCTGTATATAGCTCCACAGTGATCTGGTACTGGTACTCCCTGTATATAGCTCCACAGTGATCTGGTACTGGTACTCCTGTATATAGCTCCACATTGATCTGGTACTGGTACTCCCTGTATATAGCTCCACAGTGATCTGGTACTGGTACTCCCTGTATATAGCTCCACATTGATCTGGTACTGGTACTCCTGTATATAGCTCCACAGTGATCTGGTACTGGTACTCCCTGTATATAGCTCCACAGTGATCTGGTACTGGTACTCCCTGTATATAGCTCCACAGTGATCTGGTACTGGTACTCCCTGTATATAGCTCCACAGTGATCTGGTACTGGTACTCCTGTATATAGCTCCACAGTGATCTGGTACTGGTACTCCCTGTATATAGCTCCACATTGATCTGGTACTGGTACTCCCTGTATATAGCTCCACATTGATCTGGTACTGGTACTCCTGTATATAGCTCCACAGTGATCTGGTACTGGTACTCCCTGTATATAGCTCCACAGCTCCACAGATCTGGTACTGGTACTCCCTGTATATAGCTCCACAGTGATCTGGTACTGGTACTCCTGTATATAGCTCCACAGTGATCTGGTACTGGTACTCCCTGTATATAGCTCCACATTGATCTGGTACTGGTACTCCTGTATATAGCTCCACAGTGATCTGGTACTGGTACTCCCTGTATATAGCTCCACAGTGATCTGGTACTGGTACTCCCTGTATATAGCTCCACAGTGATCTGGTACTGGTACTCCTGTATATAGCTCCACATTGATCTGGTACTGGTACTCCCTGTATATAGCTCCACAGTGATCTGGTACTGGTACTCCCTGTATATAGCTCCACAGTGATCTGGTACTGGTACTCCCTGTATATAGCTCCACAGTGATCTGGTACTGGTACTCCTGTATATAGCTCCACAGTGATCTGGTACTGGTACTCCCTGTATATAGCTCCACAGTGATCTGGTACTGGTACTCCTGTATATAGCTCCACATTGATCTGGTACTGGTACTCCCTGTATATAGCTCCACATTGATCTGGTACTGGTACTCCCTGTATATAGCTCCACATTGATCTGGTACTGGTACTCCTGTATATAGCTCCACAGTGATCTGGTACTGGTACTCCTGTATATAGCTCCACAGTGATCTGGTACTGGTACTCCCTGTATATAGCTCCACAGTGATCTGGTACTGGTACTCCTGTATATAGCTCCACATTGATCTGGTACTGGTACTCCCTGTATATAGCTCCACAGTGATCTGGTACTGGTACTCCCTGTATATAGCTCCACAGTGATCTGGTACTGGTACTCCTGTATATAGCTCCACAGTGATCTGGTACTGGTACTCCCTGTATATAGCTCCACAGTGATCTGGTACTGGTACTCCCTGTATATAGCTCCACATTGATCTGGTACTGGTACTCCTGTATATAGCTCCACAGTGATCTGGTACTGGTACTCCCTGTATATAGCTCCACAGTGATCTGGTACTGGTACTCCTGTATATAGCTCCACATTGATCTGGTACTGGTACTCTCCTGTATATAGCTCCACAGTGATCTGGTACTGGTACTCCCTGTATATAGCTCCACATTGATCTGGTACTGGTACTCCTGTATATAGCTCCACAGTGATCTGGTACTGGTACTCCTGTATATAGCTCCACAGTGATCTGGTACTGGTACTCCCTGTATATAGCTCCACAGTGATCTGGTACTGGTACTCCCTGTATATAGCTCCACAGTGATCTGGTACTGGTACTCCTCCACATGTATATAGCTCCACAGTGATCTGGTACTGGTACTCCCTGTATATAGCTCCACAGTGATCTGGTACTGGTATTCCCTGTATATAGCTCCACAGTGATCTGGTACTGGTACTCCCTGTATATAGCTCCACAGTGATCTGGTACTGGTACTCCCTGTATATAGCTCCACAGTGATCTGGTACTGGTACTCCCTGTATATAGCTCCACAGTGATCTGGTACTCCCTGTATATAGCTCCACAGTGATCTGGTACTGGTACTCCCTGTATATAGCTCCACAGTGATCTGGTACTGGTACTCCCTGTATATAGCTCCACAGTGATCTGGTACTGGTACTCCCTGTATATAGCTCCACAGTGATCTGGTACTGGTACTCCCTGTATATAGCTCCACAGTGATCTGGTACTGGTACTCCCTGTGATATAGCTCCACAGTGATCTGGTACTGGTACTCCCTGTATATAGCTCCACAGTGATCTGGTACTGGTACTCCCTGTATATAGCTCCACATTGATCTGGTACTGGTACTTCCTGTATATAGCTCCACAGTGATCTGGTACTGGTACTCCCTGTATATAGCTCCACAGTGATCTGGTACTGGTACTCCCTGTATATAGCTCCACAGTGATCTGGTACTGGTACTCCCTGTATATAGCTCCACAGTGATCTGGTACTGGTACTCCCTGTATATAGCTCCACAGTGATCTGGTACTGGTACTCCTGTATATAGCTCCACAGTGATCTGGTACTGGTACTTCCTGTATATAGCTCCACAGTGATCTGGTACTGGTACACAGTGATCTGGTACTGGTACTCCTGTATATAGCTCCACAGTGATCTGGTACTGGTACTCCCTGTATATAGCTCCACAGTGATCTGGTACTGGTACTCCCTGTATATAGCTCCACAGTGATCTGGTACTGGTACTCCCTGTATATAGCTCCACAGTGATCTGGTACTGGTACTCCTGTATATAGCTCCACATTGATCTTATTTTTAAACTATGCATTGTTGGGAAGGGCTTGTAATCAAACATTTCACGGTAAAGTCTACACCAGTTGTATTCAGCACGTGACATACAATTGGATTTGATTTGACAGACACAGGGTAGGTTGTCGTAAAAATAATTTGTCCTTAACTGACTTGCTTAGTTAAATAAAAGGTTAAATAAAAAAATAACAACAAAAAAATAAACACACAAACAGTTTTAGGGTCCCAATCAAAAACTCATAGTATTGAAATGTGGGAGTTTAAGGCTGTGTATCTACAAATCTGCTCTCCTTCTCCCTTCTTACCCAATTTAAAGCAATACTGATTTAATAACACCAAAACATGCTACTGAGAAACACATAGCAGAAAACGAGCCTACACCGCCCTCTGCTGTTTATACAGTAATATGACCCCACTCTGAAAACAGAAAAATACTTTCAACAGTAGAGTCCACAGCCAGCAGTGGCGATAGAACAATCTTCAGCAGGAATGAGCCTGTGTGCTTTAAACTGACAGCTGGGAAGATGATGAGGTTTTATTGTGATTTGTGCACAAACTGTTATTTATCTGGGTATTGTGTCTGAGTACTTCAGTGCAGCACAAAGTGTGTATATTTCAAATATTTAAATATTATATTTCAAGACATTAGACTGGAGAGGCAGAAGACAAATTTAAGTTATTCATTAACATGACTGTGAAGTGCAATGATTATGTTGTATTTTATTCCATTGTATTATATTGTATTATTT
Organism: Oncorhynchus nerka; assembly: GCF_034236695.1. Lineage (NCBI taxonomy): Eukaryota > Metazoa > Chordata > Actinopteri > Salmoniformes > Salmonidae > Oncorhynchus > Oncorhynchus nerka. The sequence goes on along the minus strand of NW_027040321.1, from coordinate 182,277 downwards.
TAATGATTACTTCATTGGCAAAGTGGGTAAACTTAGACAGGAAATGCCAACAACGAACAGTGAGCCATTGTATTCATGCATAAAAAAACTAATAACGAAAGAAAATCATTTCAAGTTTTAATTTTGTAAAGTTAGTGTCGGAGAGATGGAAAAATTATTGTTATCGATCAATAATGACAAATCTCCTGGCATTGACAAATTAGATGGAAAGCAACTGAAGATGGTAGCTGACTCTATAGCCACTCCTATCTGACATATCAATCATCTTAGCCTAGAGGAAAGTCTTTGTCCTCAGGCCTGGAGGGAAGCCAAAGTAATTCCGCTGCCCAAGAGTAGCAAAGCGGCCTTTACTGGTTCTAACAGCAGATCTATACGCTTGCTGCCAGCTCTTAGCAAATAGTTGGAAAAAAATGTATTTAACCAAATATAATGCTGAATATAATTCAGAGCTATCTATCTAATATAACTCAAAGGGTTCTTTAATGGAAGGTTCTCTAATGTCAAACATGTAAACTGTGGTGTACCACAGGGCAGCTCTCTAGGCCCTCTACTCGTTTATCTATTTACCATTGACCTGCCACTGGCATTAAACAAAGCATGTGTGTCCATGTATGTTGATGATTCAACCATATATGCATCAGCAATCACAGCTAAAGATGGGGAGAGGTCTGTCTGTAATAAAGAAATGCTCTGCTTTTTTGACACCACACTCCAAAAAGAAAGTTCTGCAGTCTCTAGTTTTGTCTAATCTTGATTATTGTCCAGTTGTGTGGTCCAGTGCTGTAAGGAAATACCTAGTTAAGCTGCAGCTGGCCCAGAACAGAGAGGCACGTCTTGCTCTTCATTGTAATCAGAGGGCTGATATAAATACTATGCATGCCAGTCTCTCTTGGCTAAGAGTTGATGAGAGACTGACTGCATCACTTCTTCTTTTTATAAGAAACATGTGTTGAAAATCCCAAATTGTTTGCATAGTATACTTACACACAGCTCTAACACATACACACTTACCACACCAGACATGCCAACAGGAGTCTTTACACAGTCTCCAAATCCAGAACAAATTCAATAAGGAGTACAATGTTATTTGGGCCATTATTGCATGGAACTCCGTTTCATCTCATATTTCTCAAATAAACAGCAACGCTGGTTTTAAAAAACATATAAAGCAACACCTCACGACATAACACCTCTCCCCTATTTGACTTAGATAGTTTGTGTGTATGCATTGATATGTAGGCTATGTGTGCCTTTAATTTTTTTTAATATAGTTCTGTCCTTGAGCTGTTCTTGTCTATTAATGTTCTGTATTATGTCATGTTTAATGTTTTGTGTGGATACCAGGAAGAGTAGCTGCTGCTTTTGCAACTGCTAATGGGGATCCTAATAAAACACCAAATACCCAAAAATGGTATTGTATTATATTATATTTTATTGTATTAAATTATATTGTATTTTCTTGTATTATACTGTATTGTGTTATATTGTAGTGTATTATATTGTATTATTTTTTATTGTATTTTAGTTTATTGTATTCCATTGTATTGCATTTTATTGTATTGTATTTGATTATATTGTATTGTATTCACTTAGGATTGAGAAGCAGTAGAAGTAGGCTAGAGGTCTATTTTTATCATGTCATTCATTGGTCAGGGTGAGTAGGTAGACTTCGACCAAAGTTCACAGTGGCGTATTCAGTGGAAGAAGTGCCCTCTTTAGCGATGGCAGCGGTGGCTTCGTTGGGCCTCCTGGGGTTCTTGTGGAAGTTGACACTGGCGTAGTGAAGTGAGTCAGATGGGTTTGTGGGTAAATTGGTTGTGGTCACCGGACCTGAGTCTAGCTGTAGGGGGTGCAGTTTTATTGCACCATGTCCACCCTGAAGAGAAGGAAGAAGAGGAGGAGGAGGGAAAGGAGGAAGAGGATGAGCAGAGAAAGAAAGAAGATGATGAGGAGTACATGCTGAAGGAGAGAACATTGACACACTTACATTAACTCTCTCTCTCTCTCTCACACACTCACACACACACACACACACACACACACACACACACACACACACACACACACAACAATCCAGAGCAATTTACAGGAGCAATTAGGGTTAAGTGCCATGCTCAAGGACACATCAGCAGATTTTTCATGTCGTCGGCTTGGGGATTTGAACCAGCAACCGAAACAATGCTCTTAACTGCTAAGCTACCTGCCCTAGAACCAAATTTACTTATCAAAGGTACATTATCTTAGTGTTGATGGTCACATGGATGAAGATGCAGGGCCCACATACAATAGACGACTATTATAGAGGTGCAATGCATGATGTTGATGATCTTCACATGCAAATCGTGCTTGATAAAATGTTTCATATCAGTGATCAAATGATCTAACCACTTAACATTAAACATAATCTGTTCACAGAGACAGTCTCTTATGACAAGAAAAAATGAATTATGGAGTAATACAGTAGCTCCACAGATCTTTGATTATGAAAACATAACGCAGTTAATTGGTTTAAATTACCAATAGGCAGCTGGACATGGTACAGACTGTGGTTGACGTCACAGAGCAAAAACTACAATTGAAGTGCAAAAAGGAACTGGCAAAACCCCTAACCCCTTCACAGACCACAATCTCATGACTGAGCATGCCCAGAAACAATTCATCACAGGAAGTGACAAAAATAAAGGGGTCTTTCCCAATGTGTCTTTCCTTGATTACTTGTGTCTTCTCTCTTAGCCTCCTTCTAGAAATATATTGGAGGAAAAGGCCAGAGGGCCGGGTACCTTGGAGAATCTCCTTCAATGCGATTGGAGAAGGAGGCAAAGAAAGAGGATACAAGGAAAGACAATTTGATAAGGAAAGTAAGCAACAAAACAGGAAGTGCTGACTGTATTTGTACTATGGAAGGCTATCTATAGAATTGTGTTTTATACTCTGCATATTCAAAGAAACACACAAATAAACGGTCCATCTAACCCAAAGCAAAAATAGCAGCTTTGTGACCAATTTACTAGTAGGCCATATTTCTCTGTTGTCTAAAATCTAAATAAATTGAAGAAAAAAACTGTGCTGAATAGATGATATGAATGGCAAACCTTACACTTACCATTAATACCTTTAAGTTGTACTTCAGTGATCAGTTCAATGTAGGCAGTAATTTTCCCGCCACAACAGAATATCCCTGTATCCTCCCCAGTCAGATTGGTGATGGTCATAATGAAGACTCTCTCTCTTCCCTTGTCTTGTCAGACACAAAAAAATGGACCTTGTTCGTTCGATTCTTTTCTAGATTGTAAATCTATATTGCATTTACAGATGAAGTGACCATATTTTTTTGCAGAAATACTTGATTCTGTCCTTATGGTCATTTGGATATGTCACGCCCTGGTCGAAGTATTTTGTGTTTATCTTTATTTATTTGGTCAGGCCAGGGTGTGGCATGGGTTTTTGTATGTGGTGTGTATATATGGGGGATTGTAGCTAGTGGGGTGTTCTAGATAAGTCTATGGCTGTCTGAAGTGGTTCTCAATCAGAGGCAGGTGTTTATCGTTGTCTCTGATTGGGAACCATATTTAGGCAGCCATATTCTTTGAGTTTGGTGTGGGTGATTGTCCTGAGTGTCTTGATGTCCGTGTTAGATGTTAGTTGACACATGTATAGGCTGTTTTCGGTTTTCGTTTATTGTTTTGTAGTGTTGTTTAGTCGTGTTTTACGTTTGTTTAATAAACATGAATCGCAATCGACACGCTGCAGTTTGGTCCGACTCTCCTTCACCATTAGAAAGCCGTTACAGGATACATGCAGCTGATGGTAGCGGTTCCTCCCAGATAAGCAATATCTGTGAATGATCTCCTACAGCAGTTATCTGTCAATGGAAAAAACCTCAGCCTTTATTAATAACCTCAGTCTTTCCTTTCACTCTTAGTTGACTGACCGCCGTGACTCGTTATTCTCATCACACAGGGAATTAATCATTTAGTTAAATTAAAGTGAAAGTCTCTAACCTTCCTTTACTTCCAGCTCCACCTTAGTCCTACAGCAAGTTGACGACGTGTCTGGTGTGTCCGCATCATAGTAGTAGCATCCTTCATCTCTATAATCCAGTTTTTCGATGACCACCGTGAAGAGTTTACTGTCAGTGTCTTTCAGAGAGAATATGTCCTTGTTCTCCCAGGGGTTCTTTGTCTCACTGCTAATTTTCTCTTCACAACTCTGGCTGGACTTCTTCCAGAAACATTTCTGGTTGCTTTTATATGTGTCTGGGTATTTACAGTTGAAGATGGCAGTTCCTCCTCAGTATCCTTCCACTTCAAGGCAGCTTACAACCTGAGATTGACATTTACATTTATGTCATTTATCAATCAGTCTTATACAGTCACTGCATTCAACTAAGGTAGATACAACTACCCCATATCACAGTCTTAGGAAGTAAACACTTTCCTCAATAATGCAGCTATCAATATTGAGATGAGACATTTTAAAACAGAGGTGGCATCATATTATCCAAAACAAATTGGTAGTCCAAACTCTAGAGTAAAAGTTTGTATATGAAGACTAACTAGGTGTTATTACATTGTTATAAAGTGCTATAACAAGCTTATTACCTGTCATGAAGGAGAGGATGGTGATTATCAGTAGGTTCCTCATCTTGTAGATTCTGAGGCTCAGCTTCCCTCGTACACAGTGAGAGTGAGAGACTCAGTAATGTCTGGTTGGTCCAACTGTCACTGTAATGCTATGTATTCAACACTTGATCTCTACTCTCTTTCTCTCTTTGCACTGGTACATTCGAACAAACTATGTACCTTCCTCCTTCTGCATCTCTCTCTCTCTCTCCATTTCTATACTTGTGTCAACACTCCTACCACATCTTCTTTTTGACAATCCTTCCTGCTTCCTCCTTATGGAGCATAAAATAAAGGCCATGAAGCAGCTTGGCTGTTGAACTTCAATATTGGATATGGTGAATTCATCCTCTCTCAAGTTTCCCCCTTTTCAGCATGGTATCCTTTAAAAACTTACTTGGTTAACCATCTGTGGTTTGAAGAGCATTTTCATTAATCTTTTTTATGTCTATCTGAAATATATTTTACTCAACCTCATGAACTGAATCCAGTTGACTGTATAAAGAGCCATTAGCTTGTTTACAGTGGAGCTACGTTTTAAGTGGTTTAGGCTTACTCCAATTCACTCTGAAGCCTATCCATTGTGCATTCTGTTTTGATGGGATGAATCTTACTTGTTTAGCATGATTTATTTTGCGTCTTCCTATATTACTAAGACGTTAATAGTCCCACTACTGCGAGCCCTTTGAAGCTGTAAAATAGAGGAAACAGTATTGTCATCTTTTCCATCTCTCCTCATGTAATGTAATTTGCCTACATGAGAGCTCTCCTCTCTCTGTCTCTCTCCCTCTCTCTTTCTCTGAAAATCCAGCCAATGGCTGGGTTTATTGCGAACAAGCTTTACATGGAAACGAGAATTATGGGTACATTTATTTATTTTATTTTACCTTTATTTAACTAGGCAGGTCCGTTAAGAACAAATTCTTATTTACAATGACAGCCTACCCAGGCCAAACCCTCCCCTAACACGGACGACCCTGGGCCAGTTGTGCGCCGCTCTATGGGACTCCCGATCACGGCCGGTTGTGATACAGCCAGTATCGAACCAGGGTCTGTAGTGATGCCTCCAGCACTGAGATGCAGAGCCTTAGACCGCGGCGCCAGTCATGCGTCATGCAGGGGGATAGGACAAGGGAAGGAGAGTGATGGTGTATTGCATCAGATGACCTGGCCTCCACAATCTCCCGACCTCAACCTAATTGTGATGGTTTGGGATGAGTTGGATCGCAGCCAATGGAAAAGCAGGAAAAGGAAAAGCAGCCAACAAGTGCTCAGCATATGTGGGAACTCCTTCAAGACTGTTGGAAAATCATTCCAGGTGAATACCTCATGAAGCTGGTTGCGAGAATGCCAAGAGTGTGCAAAGCTGTCATCAAGGCAATGGGTAGCTACATGGAAGAATCTCAAATATGTGTTGATTTGTTTAACACTTTTTTGGGGTTACTACATGATTCCATGTGTTATTTCATAGTTTTGATGTCTTCACTATATTCTACAATGTAGAAAATAGTACAAATAAAGACCTTGGAAAATAAAAACCTTGGAATAAGTAGGTGTGTCTGAACTTTTGACTGGTACTGTATATCTCTCTCACATGGAAATGTCCCACTCCTCAAGGTGGACAATTAAGGTTTCCAAATTCTTTCAAACGTCTTTCTTCTGGCCAAAAACACATGTAGGGGTGGGCAATTCCAGTCCTTGAAGGTCTGATTGGTGTCACAGTTTTGTTGCAATGCAAATCTTGAAAGGCACAATTTGCCGACCCAATACAGAAGGCATCGACACCTAATTGCAATAGCCGTTTCCTACATCAGTTGTTAGGACAACACGGGCAAGTTGGTAAAACTGCGTAACGTTATATGCTACGTTTTGTAGAAACGTTATATGCTACGTTTTGTAGAACCTGGCGACATTAACGTTATTAATTAAGACTTCCAGAATATGGTATATTAGGCAACACTTTCTTTTGTGCGGGCGATAATAACTGCTGTGTGATGCTACATTGTTTATTGTTGTCTGAATTGGTTGTTACACAGTAGCCTACTTACTGTAAGAGGTAAACTCTTCCAATGCATGCTGCTCTGAGTCTTTCAAGCTCTAGCCAATGACGCTCAGTCTGTCAACATGAACTTTGATCCTCAACTTTGGTGTCCCATTTCACAATTTAAGCTACTTACTGACGTTATATGTCGGTGTCTCTTTGTTGAGAGGACATTTCTATGCAATTTTGACAGGATGACGGAAAAAGCAGCGCCGCCCATGCTTTTGCTTCACCCATCCAGGGGACTAATCGATGAAAAGTTCAGTTTAATCGTCCAAAATTTGTCACAAATTCAAGATATCACCTTGCACGCGCTGATCCACTCAGATGATGGCGACTACTGGGAAGCCTTTGGCCACTATGTTAGTGATGCTACAGGATTTGTAAATGGTAGGCTACTTGTATTTAATGTCACACATCGGTTATCAATATTCTGAAGAGTTCAATTCATATTTAAAACCCTCTCACATAAACTACCCAAATATCTTTACAGTTGCCAATGATCCTAGTTTAGGAGGGACATATGATGGCGTGGAACCCATGGGACTGTTGTGGAGCATGAGACCAGTACCTGGCAGTAGAATTGGACTCAGGTAAACTGAAACTCCACCCTAAAAATAATACATTGATAAAGTTGTAATTTTGTCATCAAAGGACACCAGTTGAATTATAAACAATGTCTTGTAATTTTAGGTTGAGGAAGAAGGAGGTCCACACTCCCATGGTAGTGCACATCTCTGTGTACAGGGGACACATGAGTCAGGGTTTCAGAGAGCAGGTGGCCCTGGCGAGTGTCGTCACAGAGCGCTGGTACATGGCCCCAGGAGTCCGCAGGGTCGACATCACAGAGGGAGGGATCACAGGGACCCTATTCCTGCCACCAGGTATGTCATAGTTTTTAGCTACATACACCTCACTTTCAATAATTACAATTAAAATCATCCAAAGATATGATTATCATAAGTGGAGTGCATATAGCCCAGGTCTGAACAGACCATGTTGTGTTGGAAGGACCCGGGCCCTTCCCTGCCCTGTTGGACCTGTGGGGTGGAGGTGGCGGTCTGGTGGAGAATCGCTCTGCCCTCCTGTCTTCGCATGGCTTTGTCTCTCTGGCCCTGGAGTACATGACACCCCGGACCTCTGGGGGCTCAACCTCTCATGTGGGGAACGAATACTTTGAGGTACCAGTATATGTTACTAGACCACTGCATTTTGGCTGATCTGCACTGTCATATTTAGTGTCATAGGTGCCTCAAATGACAGTGATCAACTGATATGTAACATATATTTTACTTTCACAAGGTGATATGCTCTGTATATGGTGTATTCTTATTCAGGAAGGAAGCTATAAGCTGTAGGTAATTAAACCCACAAAGCTCATCCAAAGGTTCGTTCACCTTGTCTGTGCAACCAATCCCTTGCGCAACCTACACATTCAACTGTTATTTGTAGGAACTGACATTGGATTTTGTTCTTATCTTAATAGTGTGTTGTAAAATGTGTCATTGGGTTACGTATGTTGAAGTATGAACCTTAAAGAGAACATGACTAGACAACTAGACCTATTTCCTACAATAGAAAAAGTATGACAAATGTATGCACTCATTACTGTAAGTCGCTCTGGATAAGAGCATCTGCTAAATTACTAAAATGTAACCTTCTCCCACTTTTTTATGGTACTTACATTAATATTTAATAAAGTTATTACTACAGTAATAAAGAAACCAAGTATCCTGTGTCAAAATATGACTGCTGTGGTAACAATTTAAAGTCAAGTTTTGTACAACAGTCTTAGTAAGTAGCCTTGCACGAGCCTTGGTTTGTGCGAGCCGGAACGACTCATAGGGCAGGAGCCTACTATATCTCCTGTTTCTGTAGTGTGATACCCCCCCCCCCCCCCCCCCTTGACAGGACGCTAGTCTATCGCAGGGCCTTACCCCCAATCTATCTCCTTATCTCCTTAATGCTGAGGGACAAGCAGGGATGCATCAGGTCCCATTTTTACAGTCTTTGGTATGACTTGGCCGGGGATCGAACTCCCAACCTTCCATTTTCAGGGCGGACACACTAACCACAGTTGTTGTTCATATGAAATGTTATATTTTTCACTCTAGGCTGCGTTCACTGTTCTAAAACAGCACCCTCAGGTGTGTGGGGACAGTATAGCGATACTGGGCCTGTCCTTTGGGACCTCAGTGGCTTTGGGGATGGCTGTGTACTCCACTGTGATTCAGGTAGGAGAGTGCTCTTACCACACTGGCAGAATAATGTGTAGATGTGTGTATATATTTGTGTTTTTGTCTGTGTGTATTTGTTTGTATTTCGGTGTGTTAAACTGTTGGTCCTCTCTCAGCCCAGGTGTTTGGTATGTGTGAGTGGCAGTCATGTCCAGCCGGTGAAAGGCTCACTCTCTGATGTCTTCGGCGAGATTAATAAGTATGTGTACTATCACATGTTTAAAGATGTGTATGCATTTGTGCTTCCACTTTGATCCTCTAATAATAATTCAATTGAACTTACTCGTCTGTGTGTTTAATTTCCTAGAAACGTCCGTAACACTCGCTATGATGAGGAGAATCGAGTGATCTGGCGGGATCTGCTCCTACCCATTCCAACTGATCCAACCAAGAAAGTGGATGTGGGTTTAACTCAAACTGGATTTTACCCTGATTTTAACCTATACCCTCATTGTACTCACTTTATAGTTGTTCTCCCTTGTCTGTTTGACTTTATAAGGTATGTAGCATTGTCTATCCCCATGGTTTACTGTTGTGTCCTGGTTAGGTGGGGCAGCTGAAATGTCCTGTTCTAATGATTGTGGGTGAGGATGACCAAAACTGGCCTGCCACTGAGTCAGCAGAGGACGTGAGTACATTTTTTAACAATGCTTGGATTGCTGCAGAAATATGTATTATTAAGTGGTTCTACTGTAATTTTTTACAGTATGTTTTTGACGCCCAACACTTTGATGTAGAACTGAAAGAGTTCTTGTGCCTCCTCAGATGAAGCAGATGATGGAGAAAGCAGGAAACAGTCATCTGCTGACCACTCTGTCCTACCCTGGAGCTGGTCACCTGATTGAACCTCCGTATAGTCCTCATATCCGTGCCAGCAACTTCATGGTGGCTGGGACAAAACAAAAGTGTAATTTAACGTTGGTTGTGTGTGTGGTGTGTTTGTGTCCTTGTTATTATCAGAGACAGTTTGACAGTATCTTATTTTCTGTTTTGGGGATGTGTCATTTTCTACTGCTAATCGACAATACAACACACATTATCACAGTGATGTGGTTGCAATGACTCATTTGTCTGGTAATATGTGAAGAACTCTCGTCACACATGCTGTTTGTTTTGCCTGGAGATAGACAAATGACTCCCTGTTAATGTTTTACGAGGCAATAAATACAATTTAAATCAAGTACATTACATACTGTCAGTCTGAAGAGCAATTTAAAAGTAATGGCTGTTTCCATGGCTGTTTCTAGCAAACATATAGAAATGGGTTGTGTGAAGCAGTGGAATAATCACACTTGTTCTCTTTATGTGTGATGCTTCCCCTCCTGATTTGATTGCAGTGGTGGTTCTTTGGGGAGGAGAGACAGCACCACACGGTCACGCAGAGGAAGACTCCTGGAAGAAGATCCTTTCTTTTCTGGAGGAGCACCTATATAGAAGCACAGCTGTGACCTCACAGTCAAATCTGTGACCAGGCCAGAGACACAGACATATTATTACATTTTTTGTAATTATGACTTATCTTAATTCTCACCAGAGATGTGATGAAAAAATAATTATGTTGACAAGTGTGCATGGGATTAAACCACATAAATCAACGAGCCGATGTCTTAATCCAAATTTCGTGTCATTCCCTTTTTCCTGGTTTTGGTGATCTACACGAGCCATAACGTTCAAAGATTGAGAAGATCTCTCAGAGTTAGTGCATTGTTACAAATGTTTCATACAGTCTTTCATTTCAATTAAATAGACCTTATCACTGCTTTCTTTCCAGTTTTACTGCTGTCACAAGCAATATTGTATCTAAACCTGATAACTTACTACTGTGCATTTGTACATTTACGAAGGCGCTATTACTAATAGGTTGTACAAAATTGTCTTCCTTGAATTTTCATGGTCAGTTATCTGAATATCAAATCATCTCTGGATAACAGTTGTGTACCTTACTGTGATTGTTTCCGTTTGACCATTTTAATATCAAACAAAGTCACTATTCTCATTCACAAAATATCAAGAGGTTCTCGAGAGGTATCGATTCTCAAGTGACACTATTGGAATGTAAATTTACAAAATGATCACATCTCGGGCACTACCTCACGAGGTCACGCACTCGCCCTACAGTTGTCCCCCCCCCTCGTTCAGCCCAACAGTCCTATAGTATAAATGGTAATAGCAGAGCAAAGTTTTTGAAACAACTGAAATGTATAGACATTTTCCTAATATGAGACTTTTATTTGAAATGACAGTTACAGCTTTACAGCATGTCCCAATCTGAAATGGGCACAGTAGTCGGCTGCACTGAGCCATGTAAAACTATGGAAGCCCATACATCTGAAATGGGGACAGTAGTCGGCTGCACTGAGCCATGTAAAACTATGGAAGCCCATACATCTGAAATGGGCACAGTAGTCGGCTGCACTGAGCCATGTAAAACTATGGAAGCCCATACATCTGAAATGGGCACAGTAGTCGGCTGCACTGAGCCATGTAAAACTATGGAAGCCCATACATCTGAAATGGGCACAGTAGTCGGCTGCACTGAGCCATGTAAAACTATGGAAGCCCATACATCTGAAATGGGCACAGTAGTCGGCTGCACTGAGCCATGTAAAACTATGGAAGCCCATACATCTGAAATGGGCACAGTAGTCGGCTGCACTGAGCCATGTAAAACTATGGAAGCCCATACATCTGAAATGGGCACAGTAGTCGGCTGCACTGAGCCATGTAAAACTATGGAAGCCCATACATCTGAAATGGGCACAGTAGTCGGCTGCACTGAGCCATGTAAAACTATGGAAGCCCATACATCTGAAATGGGCACAGTAGTCGGCTGCACTGAGCCATGTAAAACTATGGAAGCCCATACATCTGAAATGGGCACAGTAGTCGGCTGCACTGAGCCATGTAAAACTATGGAAGCCCATACATCTGAAATGGGCACAGTAGTCGGCTGCACTGAGCCATGTAAAACTATGGAAGCCCATACTCGCTCCACCGCTACTTATTTTTTGTTGATTCTATCATACAAATTGGATATGTTTTTAATTTGTAATATTGTGTGTTGATTTCAAAGGTGGCCCCACAGGTCCTACAGTCAAATCAAAATCCAATTGTATTGATCACATACACATGGTTAGCAGATGTTAATGGGAGTGTAGCGAAATGCAGTCATGAGGGGCAAATTACTTTCCTGGGGCTCAGAGTTTTTCCTGATCTGGTAACCTAACCAACTCTGGACCCACGTTGAACAGTGTAACGGCTTTCTTGTGGAGAAGGAGAGTCGGACCAAAATGCAGCGTGTAGATTGCGATCCATGTTTAATAAACAAACGTAAAACACGAATCAATTATAAAACACTACAAAACAAAGAACGTAATGAAAACCGAAACAGCCTATACTTGTGTAAACTAACACAGACAGGAACAAGGACACTAAGGACAATCACCCACGAAACACTCAAAGAATATGGCTGCCTAACTATGGTTCCCAATCAGAGACAACGATAAACACCTGCCTCTGATTGAGAACCACTTCAGACAGCCATAGACTTAACTAGAACACCCCGCTGCTCCATGCTATCTGGCTGCTCCATGCTGACTGGCGGCTCTGGCTGCTCCATGCTGACTGGCGGCTCTGGCTGCTCCATATAGGCTGACAGCTCTGGCGGCTTCTTACAGACTGGCAGCTCTGGCGGCTCCGTGCAGACTGGCAGCTCCTTGCAGACTGGCAGCTCCTTGCAGACTGACAGCTCTGGCTGCTCCATGCAGACTGACAGCTCTGGCGGCTCCGTGCAGACTGGCAGCTCCTTGCAGACTGGCAGCTCTGGCTGCTTCATGCAGACTGACAGCTCTGGCTGCTTCATGCAGACTGACATCTCTGGCTGCTTCATGCAGACTGACAGCTCTGGCTGCTCCATGCAGGCTGGCAGTTCTGGCTGCTTCATATAGGCTGGCAGCTCTGGCTGCGCTGAACAGGCAGGAGACTCCGGCAGCGCTGTAGAGGAGGAAGGCTCTGGCAGCGCTGGAGAGGCGAAAGGCTCTGGCAGCGCTGGGCAGACTGGCGGCACTGGGCAGACTGGCGGCGCTGGGCAGACTGGCGGCGCTGGGCAGACTGGCGGCGCTGGGCAGACTGGCGGCGCTGGGCAGACTGGCGCCACTGGCGGGGCTGGGCAGACTGGCGCCGCTGGGCAGACTGGCTGCGCTGGGCAGACTGGCGGCACTGGGCAGACTGGCGGCACTGGGCAGACTGGCGGCGCTGGGCAGACTGGCGGCGCTGATGGCGCTGGGCAGACTGACGGCACTGACGGCGCTGGGCAGACGGGAAGCTACGGCAACGCTGGAGAGGAAGGCTCTGGCAGCGCTGAACAGGCGGGAGACTCAGGCTGCGCTGGAGAGGAGGAAGGCTCCGGCAGCGCTGGACAGGCGGGACGCACTGTAGGCCTGATGCGTGGTGCTGGCACTGGGCCGGGGACACGCACAGGAAGCCTGGTGCGGGGAGCTGGCACTAGTGGTACCGGGCCACGCACCTCCGGGTGAGTGCAAGGAACAGGACACACCAGCTTGTGAAGGTGTACTGGAGACCTGGTGTGTATAGCCGGCATCAAATCTCCCGCAACTCCAACACACGTTTCAGGCTGAGTACGAGGAACTGACACGGGTGACATCGGACAGCTAACACGCTCCTCAGGGCGAATGCCGTGCATACTATGCCAAACCAACAGCTTTCTCTCTACTCTGTCCAATACATCCTCAACACTCTCAGACTCAGCACTCAGCTTCGCCGACAGCTCCAATTCCATCCATGGCTCCTTACAGTAAACAGGGGGAGTTGGCTCAGGTCTGACTCCTGACTCTGCCACACTCTCCCGGTGCCCCCCTCCCCAGAAATTTTTGCTCTGCCGTGCCGTGCTAGCTCCTCATAATGCCGCCTCTCTGCTTTCGCTGCCTCCAGCTCGGCTTTGGGGCGGCAATATTCCCCTGGCTCTGTCCAGGGTCCTTTCCCGTCAAGGATCTCCTCCCAAGTCCATTTATCCAAATAGTGCAGCCTCTCCCACTGCTGCTGCTGCTTCTGTTGCTTCTCCTGCTGCTGCCTTTGCTGCTGCTGCTGTTGCTCCTGCTGCACCTGTTGCTTCTCCTGCTGCTGCTGTTGCTGCTGCCTCTGTTTACCACGCCGCTTGGTCCTTGGTTGGTGGGTGATTCTGTACCGGCTTTCTTGTGGAGAAGGAGAGTCGGACCAAAATGCAGCGTGTAGATTGCGATCCATGTTTAATAAACAAACGTAAAACACGAATCAATTATAAACACTACAAAACAAAGAACGTAATGAAAACCGAAACAGCCTATACTTGTGTACGATAAACACCTGCCTCTGATTGAGAACCACTTCAGACAGCCATAGACTTAACTAGAACACCCCACTAAGCTACAATCCCAATACATACACACCACATACAAAAACCCATGCCACACCCTGGCCTGACCAAATAAATGAAGATAAATACAAAATACTTCGACCAGGGCGTGACAAACAGTATGTCATAGTAATAAATAAATACATGTTATATGAGCTATGATGGAACCAGATCATTTTTCTAATCAGGTCATATGGTTAAAGAAAACATTTCAACCCTGGCAAACTGCAGCAACCTTTATACTTGTTCATATGAAATCTATTTCTATATAACCTGTACATGACCATCTGATCATTTATCACTCCAGTGTTAATCTGCAAAATTGTAATTATTCGCCTACCTCCTCATGCCTTTTGCACACAATGTATATAGACTTTTTTTTTCTTTTTTTTTCTACTGTGTTATTGACATGTTAATTGTTTACTCCATGTGTAACTCTGTGTTGTCTGTTCACACTGCTATGCTTTATCTTGGCCAGGTCGCAGTTGTAAATGAGAACTTGTTCTCAACTAGCCTACCTGGTTAAATAAAGGTGAAATAAAAAATGCACTATTCAGAAATCACTGCCATTTCCTGGGTGCTAAAATTCTAATAGTTTGCCTAATTTCAGTTTGTGACAAAACAAGCAATTATTTAAACCGCGGTGATATATATTTTTTATAACCAAAAATATTGTATTTTCAGCTGTTTGAAGCTGGTGTACAAAACTGGAAAAAAAACTTAAGAACGGAAGGCATAGAAATTGCGGACATGGAATAGATCTGCCGCTTCTTAGACTTGCTTTCGATGACAATGACAGATCTATAACAAACATTTCTATGTGAATTTGGTCGGGTCTCCCAAAAAGTTATATTGCAGCTTTAACTAGGCAAGGAGGCCAAAACTCCAACCCACCAAAACTGGCTGAAATTTCAGACAGTCTTTTCATACCGTTCTTACACTAAAAGGACGTTATCATACAATTTCACAGTATTATTCCAACCTCATAGTGTGGAAATATATATAGAACACAGGAAAATCATGTTTTTGACTGCACTGGGCCTTTAAGAAATGGGTTATCATTAGCCTGTTTACACCAAAAGTGCTATATTTTTACAGTGATGACTCCCACTGCTCCGATTTTCAATAAACAGTTCTTGCTCAATGGCCGTAGCTTTATGGACTATAGGCTCTAAAGCACTTTTTGAAATGTTTTGAGGTCTGATAAATATTGTTTGTAAAGTTTAGAGAAATGTACGCTCTGACATGTTCATTGTTTAATGTTATTAATTGATTTCAATGTCAAGGAGACCCATGATAAAGGCTGTTTCATGCAATATTTTGTCTGGAGTTAGATGTTAAACTGGTGATATCCGGTTCTTTGTTGATGACAAAGTGCGTGGGAGATCAAGGACAGTGATCTAATACATTAAGTCATAATACGCACGGGCAGTCCCTGTAAGGGCAAAGCATCCAATAACATTTCTGTAAATATCATTTTTTATCCTTATATCACCAGAACATTTCTGTCAATATCATTTTTTATCCTTATATCACCAGAACATTTCTGTAATATAGGGTTCAGACAAACAAAGGCTCATCTTCTCTTAGTTTCTATTACGAGAGGGTCAATGCATTTGTTTTAGAGGACATTTCCACTACAACAATCTGTGACATGAATTCTGTTCCTGTGTTGACTGTAAAACCATGGAGAGCCCTCTTTGATGAGAAGTTCCATGTGGTTGTGGGGAACTTACCACCGACACAGGAGGTCACACTACATTCTTTACATCAGTCTGAAGACACAGACTACTGGGAGGCGTTTGGGCACTATGTCAGTGATGCTCAGGGAAGGGTCACAGGTGAGAGATATTATTTCATCATATCTTTAACCAATTTCTAAAGAAACACCTCTAAATACCAATGGGAAACATTCAGTAATAATGCTAAATCATCTTTGTCTGAGACAGTACCTTCATAGAAGTATTAGGGAAAGTCACCCAGTAAAATACTACTTGAGTAAAAGTTTAGAATGATTTGCTTTTAAATGTACTTAAGTATCAAGAGTAAATGCAATTGCTAAAATATACTTAAGTATGAAAAGTAAAAGTATAAATCATTTCAAATTCGTTGTATTAAGCAAACCAGAAGGCACATTTTTTTTTACATTTATGGATAGCCAAGGGCACGCTCTAACGCTCAGACATAATTTACTAACTAAGCATTTGTGTTTTGTGAGTCCACCAGAGCAGAGGCAGTAGGGATGACCAGGGATGTTCTCTTGATTAGTTCGTGAATTGGACGATTTTCCTGTCCTGCTAAGCATTTAACATGTAAGGAGTACATTTGGGTGTCGGAAAATTATTTTAAAAAGTAAAAAATACATTATTTTATTTTTGAAAAGGTAAAGTACAGATTTTTTTTTACTTAAATGCTTTACACCACTGGTCTGAGATTGATATAGTATGGCGAGGTTAATGATCTATTATCATCAAGTACTTGAATGAGGTAAAAAAGTATGTGACTAAGATTTTGACAGACTGCTCAGTGTAAGTGAAAAATGTTTGGCTAAAGTAGACACATTTTAATCGCAAATTAATCTCTGTGCTACTTTATGTGCATGTAGTTACCAAAAGTTTGGACCTTGTTTTTTTGTTTATAGTTGCCAAAGATGAAAGTTTTGGGGGCACATATGAGGGTGTTGATCCAATGGGTTTGTTGGCGAGCATGAGACCAATACCTGGCAGTAGAACTGGACTCAGGTAAGCACTTCAACACCATCCGATTTTGTTAACGTTTCATTTTTGGAGATTGTGTGCTTTTGAACCTCTCAGTATCTGCCACCATATGTAATGATGCTACCAGCTGTTCTGTTGGTACTTTCTGACCCTTAGATTCAGGATCAAAGAAGTCCACACTCCCATGGTGGTGCACATCTCTGTGTACAGGGGACACGTGAGTCAGGGGTTCAGGGAGCAGGTGGCCCTGGCGAGTGTCGTCACAGAGCGCTGGTACATGGCCCCCGGAGTCCGCAGGGTCGACATCACAGAGGGAGGGGTCACAGGTACCCTGTTCCTGCCACCAGGTAAACTACATGCCTAGTATACTGAGTGATCACATCCGTGCAGGACAATTTGTATCGGTGGTTGTTCACTGTAACTGCATTCACTACAAGGGGAGTGTATGTTTTAGTTGCTTGAACTAGGTTCAAGACACATACAACAATACATGAATTATTTACTTTTAGGTTTAAATTAACCTTGGAAAATGATTAGTAAAGCTAAAACCATGTTCATTCACCCATTGGGTCATACAGCTGCATAAGACAAAGACATGGTTCCACCAGTGGCAGTATATATACCCCAGTTTAGGAGTCTCCTCCTCTCTAAACATTACATCTTTATTACTAGACAGGAAGTTAAGTGATGGTGTCAACAAACTGTTCCTTCTCCCTTAATGTGACCTGACCGCACCTCGGCACCCTTCCTCACCAAACCACATCTCTCCACCCTTATCAGTGCCTGCCAACATGTGATCGTCTTTCCTTCACTCAGTACATTCCAAGCTTAATTGCCTCCACCATATACATTCCTCCTACAGATAACCATTAACTTCTGGTGTATAAACCAGACTATGGCACTCCTCATGTTTCTAGTACAACTGATGATTAACGATATTTAAATTTTCGAAATCCGACCCCATCACTATGGAGGACAGAGCTAAAGAACTATACAGTACATAGATGTAAAGATGCATGCTCTGCTCTCAGGTAGACACTAACAATCATGTTTTTGTCATGTCATCCTGAAGGTCCCGGACCCTTCCCTGGAGTTTTAGACATGTGGGGAGGTGGTGGCGGCCTGGTGGAATATCGAGCTGCTCTCTTAGCATCCCACGGTTTTGCTGCCATGGCATTAATGTACCTCTTCCCAGATGCACAGAAAGCTGCTACCATTGGCTTCCATTACATTGAGGTGTGTATCTGCCCCATTTTCATATGGAGATACAAAAGAGGAATTGACTTGGGGACTTTGAAAACCACTGTCTTACATACTGTATAATGTTGATTTCTTGTCTCAGAATGCTTTCAGACTGCTGCAGGATCACCCTCTAGTGGCCTCTGACAAAATTGCCCTGCTTGGCACGTCCTTTGGTGCCTCAGTCGCTTTATCCCTCGCTGTCTTCTCAGAAACTGTAAAAGTACGTCTCTATGCAAGTCCTTTCATCTCCTGTTCATTTTCTGGATAAACATGCATTTGTACTTTCACCAGACCAATAATGTCCCTGTCTTAATTCATCAGTATGATTTTCCGATTTGTAGTTGCGAAATGTTTACCATGTTGCATGCAGTGATATTGGAAAGTAAATTACATTCATGTCTGTCTATACATTTTATTGATCACTATATGAGTCTAAATGATGTATGTTTCTCGGGGAAAAAATGTAATTATCCAATATGTACAGTGTAAATGACCGCTTGTCATACCTTTTTAGCCAATATGTTGTGTGTGCATCAGTGGCAGCCATGTTCTTACACTCAAAGCCAACCAGTCCATTGCGGAATCCTTCAACGTGATGAAAGAGTGAGTTTGTACCTGTGTTTGTGTATATGTGCATATGAATGTGTTTGTATATTGGCATAGCATTGACTTTGGGAGAGGACAACGTACTAATTAATTGCACCTGACCATTGACCATGTGTTTGCAGACACGTCCATAAGTCTCGCATGGATGAGAACAATTGCATAATCTGGAGGGACACTCTTCTACCCATTCCAGAGGATTCTGACCTGAAAGTAGATGTAAAAGACTCACCGTTTCAGAACCTTGGGTCTCGGCCGGCTTGTTTTGAATTTTATTTTCCTCATTCACAAAATGGTGGTCTTGATATAAATCAATATTTTTTGTTCTTTTCCCAGGTGGGGAGGATAACATGTCCATTACTACTGGTTGTCGGACAAGATGATACGAATTGGGCTGCTGTTGAATCAGCTGATGATGTGAGCAATGTTCCTGTCAATATTGAGTGTGTCCTTATGTAGCCTACTCTTAAAATGGATTTGCGTGAATGGATGTATTCTCCATGAGCTGAACTCAGGCTTTAGGGTAAATCATGCATTGATGTCAATGGGATAATTTCTTGTGAGAACTATTGCTTGGATAGGAACCCTGTTAAAGTTCATCAATTGCTCCTTCTCAGATGACGCAGATGATGGAGAGAGCAGGGAACAGTCACCTGCTGACCACTCTGTCCTACCCTGGAGCTGGTCACCTGATTGAACCTCCCTATGGTCCCCACTGCAGGGCTTGTACCTTTGTGTTGCAGCCAGGACAACAGAGAGGTGCCTTTGCAGAGTCATTCATGCAGACAGACTGTGCTTTTATAGTTCTTGTGCTCCTATAGGATTCCCAATACATTCCTCTGGGACCACAGGGATTTGCAATGTTTTGCTCTAGCTCAACATTACCACACCAGATGAAACTAGTTCACGAATGATCCTTACAGTTCTATATTTTTCTTATGTACTGTAACTTGAATGCATGTTTATGTAGGTCTACATTACACAGTCATAGGAATACCATGTCTCAAATGTCTTAAATCTAAAGCCGTCATTCCAACTTGTTGCAGTGGTCGTGCTGTGGGGAGGCCTCGCCAAACCTCACGCCGTTGCACAGGAAGACTCATGGAAGAAGATTCTAGATTTTTTGCAAGAGCATCTCTGTCACAGTGTCAAACCCCATGTGTATTCCAGACTGTGAGCATTGTCTTACGTCAGGTTGCGTCACTCCTACGTGTGAGAGAAGATTCTAGGTTTTCACCAAGAGCATCTCTTCCAGAGCATTGATCCACAGTCTGATTTTGAGGTCATCACAATCAAACAAAAATATGCTGAATTGATACTAAGATGACAACAGCCCTGGTGCAGTGGGAGTGTACTACAGCATCAACCGTCACATTGGTGCAAGATGAGTTCAAGATTTCGCTGAAAGTCTGAGTTATACCCACACATCTCAACTTAGTTTTCAGTCCTTTGTGCCGAAGCAATGTCACTGAATTCTGAAGAGGACTTTGTGTATTATTTCTGTAGTTTCAAAGAATCAATGATTTTCTTCCTGTTTTCAAAGATGTCTATCCACTCTCTGGTATTAATAGTAAAACTATGGTACTGTAGAACTTCAAGGCCACCACAGGTGAAACAGCATGGTAGGTATAATCGTAATATTGTCATACAATAAATGTAAACTGAATGTATCTATTTATTGTTTTTTTTTTCAAATCTAGAAATTTGTACCTGTGAAAAAAACGTTTTTTTGCTAAATAAATCAAATAAAATGTTATTTGTCACATGCACCGAATACAACAGGTGTAGGTAGACTGTACCATAAAATGCATACTTACAAGCCCTACTTACAATGCAGTTTGAAGAAAAATAAGAGTTAAGAAGACTATTTACTAAATAAACAAATTAGCTGGAGTAATCGGGTACAGATTATTTGAGGTAATTCTACATGTAAGTAGGTGTAAAGTGACTATGCATAGATAATAAGCAGCGAGTAGCAGCAGGGGGGGTTAATGCAAATAGTCCGGGTAACCATTTGATTAGCTGTTCAGCAGTCTTATGGCTTGGTGGTAGAAGCTGTTAAGAAGCATTTTGGACCTAGACTTGGCGCTCCGGTACCGCTTTCCATGAGGTAGCAGAGGGAACAGTCTGTGACAAGGGTGGCATTAGTCTTTGCAATTTTTAGGGCCTTCCTCTGACACCGCCTGGTATAGAGGTCCTGGATGGCAGGAACATTGGCCCCAGTGATGTACTGGGCCATACGCACTACCCTCTGTAGCTCTTTGTGGTCAGAGACCGAGCAATTTCCATACCAGGCAGTGATGCAACCAGTCTATATATCCCTCGATGGTGCAGCTGTAAAACGTTTTGAGGATCTAAGGACCCATGCCAAATCTTTTCAGTCTCCTGAGGGGGAATAGGCGTTGTCGTGCCCTCTTCACGACTGTCTTGGCGTGTTTGGACCATGATAGTTTCTTGGTGATGTGGACACCAAGTAACTTGAAGCTGTCAACCTGTTCCACTACAGCCCCGTCGATGAGAATGGGGGTGTACTCGGTCCTCCTTTTCCTGTAGTTCACGATCATCTCCTTTGTCTTGATCACGTTGAGGGAGAGGTTGTTGTCCTAGCACAACACCTCCAGGTCTCTGACCTCCCTATAGGATGTCTCATCGTTGTCGGTGATCAGTCTACCACTGTTGTGTCATCGGAAAACTTAATAATGGTGTTGGAGTCGTGCCTGGCCATGCAGTCATGAGTGAACAGGGAGTACAGGAGGGGACTAAGCATACACCCCTGAGGGGCCCCCGTGTTGAGGATCAGCGTGGCAGATGTGTTGTTGCCTACCCTTACCACCTGGGGGTAAGGGTAGGATATATATTTTTTGCAAACATCGTTTCTCAATTTAAAAGTAATCCTCAAAATGATCATCTAGTTTTTCAAAAGTATCAGTAATCTGATTACAATATTTTAGCTGGTAACATAAGGGATTACAGTTACCCTTTTTTTGTAATACCTTACATGTAACAGTTTACATGTAATCCGTTACTCCCTAACCCTGCTCCTCATTGCTACCGTATGAGTCCTGGAACATATTTCAGTCTGTGCTAGCAAAAGAGTCCTGTAGCGTAGCATCTGCGTCATCTGATCACTTCCATTTTGAGCGAGTCACTGGTACTTCCTGCTTTAGATTTAGCTTGTAAGCAGGAATCAGGAGGATAGAATTATGGTCAGATTTGCCAAATGAAGGGTGAGGGAGAGCTTTGTACACATTTCTGTACGCGTCTCTGTTTGTGGAGTACAGGTGGTCTAGAGTTTTTTCCCCCTCTTGTTGCAGATGTAAGATGCTGGTAATGAGGTAAAACGGATTTAAGTTTCCCTGAACTAATGTCCCTGGCCAATAGGATCGCCGCCTATGGATGAGCATTTTCTTGTTTGCTTATGGCAGTATACAGCTCATTGAGTGTGGTGTTAGTGCCAGCATGGGTTTGTGGTGTTAAATAAACATCTAGAAAAAATATAGATGAAAATTATCTCGGTAAATAGTATGGTCTACAGCTTATCATGAGGTATTCTACCTCAGGCGAGCAATACCTCGAGACTTCCGTAATAGTAGATGTATTGGCAAATAGACAGACTTCCACCCCTTGTCTTACCGGAGGCAGCTGTTCGGTCTTGCCGATGCATGGAAAAACCAGCCAACTGTATATTATCCATTTCGTTGTTCAGCCACGACTCTGTGAAACATAAGATATTACCTCCCATTGGTAGGATAGTCTTGAACGGAGCCTATTCAGTTTATTCTCCAATCGTTGCACATTGGTCAGTAGGGCCGATATAAGAGGTGGGTTACCCACTCGCTGATGAATTTTCACAAGGAACCCAAACCTGCGTCCCCTGTATCGGGGTCTTCTCTTTATGTGAATGACAGGGATTTGGGCCTGGTCGGGTAACTTCTTGTGTCGAGCCAACCCGGATCCGGGATCATGACTACAGCCTTAAGCCCATTACCATAACGCAACGTTAACTATTCATGAAAATCGCAAATGAAATGAAATCAATATGCTAGCTCTCATGCTTAGCCTTTTGTTAACAACACTGTCATCTCAGATTTTCAAAAATATGCTTCTCTACCATAGCAAAACTAGCATTTAGCATTTAGCGTTAGCATCACCAGGCAACATTTTCACAAAAACCAGCAAAAACATTCAATTAATAATTTAAATCAAATCAAATTTATTTATATAGCCCTTCGTACATCAGCTGATATCTCAAAGTGCTGTACAGAAACCCAGCCTAAAACCCCAAACAGCAAGCAATGCAGGTGTAGAAGCATGGTGGCTAGGAAAAACTCCCTAGAAAGGCCAAAACCTAGGAAGAAACCTAGAGAGGAACCAGGCTATGTGGGGTGGCCAGTCCTCTTCTGGCTGTGCCGGGTGGAGATTATAACAGAACATGGCCAAGATGTTCAAATGTTCATAAATGACCAGCATGGTCGAATAATAATAAGGCAGAACAGTTGAAACTGGAGCAGCAGCACAGTCAGGTGGAAGTTGAAACTGGAGCAGCAGCATGGCCAGGTGGACTGGGGACAGCAAGGAGTCATCATGTCAGGTAGTCCTGGGGCATGGTTACCTTTGAAGAACTTCAGATGTTTTCAATGAGGAGACTCTCAGTTAAATAGCAAATGTTCAGTTTTCCTGAAAGATTATTTGTGCAGGAGAAATCGGTCCGTTTTCTGCGTCATGTTTGGCTACCAAAAAACCCTGAAAATTCAGTTATAAAAACGCCGAACTTTTTCCAAAATAACTCCATAATATCGACTGAAACATGGCAAACGTTGTTTAGAATCAATCCTCAAGGTATTTTTCTACATATCTCTTCAATGATGTATCGTTCCTGGAAGTGTGCTTCTCCCACTGTATCGCATGGTAAAATGAGTGCCACTGAGAATTGCGCACCAATTTAGACAAAGGACACCGGGCGGACACCTGGCAAATGTAGTCTCTTATGGCCAATCTTCCAATGATATGCCTACAAATACGTCACAATGCTGCAGACATCTTGGACGAACGGCAGAGAGCATAAGCTCGTTCACGGCACATTCACAGCCATATAAGGAGACGATAGTAAAACAGAGCTTCAAAAATTCAGCTCATTTCCTGTTTGAGGTTTCATCTTGGTTTCGCCTGTAGCATCAGTTCTGGGGCACTCACAGATAATATCTTTGCAGTTTTGAAAACGTCAGAGTGTTTTCTTTCCAAAGCTCCCAATTAAATGCATATTCGAGCATCTTTTCGTGACAAAATATTGTGCTTAAAACGGGCACGTTTTTTTATCCAATAATGACATAGCGCCCCCATAGGTTGAAGAGGTTAAAGAAAATATCTTCGTCCACTTCGAGGTTAGTAATCGCTGGTCTGATATCCAGAAGCTCTTTTCGGTCATAAGAGACGGTGGCAGAAACATTATGTACAAAATAAGTTACAAACAATGCAAAAAACACACAAAATAACACAATTGGTTAAAAGCCCGTAAAACGGCAGCCATCTCCTCCGGCGGCATTCTCCAAACATGATTTTAAATGTAATATACTGTATGTAAAAATATATATATTATTAGACCCAAGCTGTTTATTGATTTTGTTTTTTTTCCCCCTCAAAAGTTATTTTCAAATTGAACGTATGTTTCCAGTATAGGTATTTGTGTTGTTGGTCATTATCCAATTGATAAGTTAACAGCTAATATGTGTATGTTGTATGTTTGTGAGTGGAGGCTGCTGAGGGGAGGACGGCCCATAATAATGTCAGGAACCGAGTAAATGGAATGGCATCAAACACATGGAAACCATGTGATTGATGTATTTGATACCATTCCACCTATTCCGTCCCAGCCAATAACACAAGCCTGTCCTCACCAACCTCCTGTGGTTAATATCAATTGAACAAATCCTCAAAAAATGCTTGCCACTATTTACCTTTCTCTTGCATTTGCCGGGGGGTTGGGATTCACAGGGTGCCCTGCTCTATCCATCATCTGCTTCAACCTGAGGAGAAAGTTATGCTCACAGATGTCAAGTAATAATTCAGCTCATGAAATAATACATTCATTCACGCATGCCATTTTTTAGAGTAGGCTACATAAGGCTACATACACTCAATACTGTCAGGAACATTGCTCACATCATCAGCTGATTCAACAGTGGCCGAATTCGTATCATCTTGTCAGACAACCAGTAATAATGGACATGACATCCACCCCACCTGAGAACAGAACTTTTGGGGGGGATTTATATCAAGAAAAACAATAAAGGGAATAGACTAAGACCAGCATTTTGTGAACAAGGAAAATACCATTTAAAACAAGCCGGCAGAGACCCAAGGTTCTGAAATGGCGGGTCGCTTACATTACTTTCAGGTCAGAATCCTCTGGAATGGGTAGAAGAGTGTCCCTCCAGATTATGCAATTGTTCTCAATCCATGCAGGAATTGTGGACGCGTCTGGTGCAATTAATCAGTATGGGTGCAATTCATCAGTACTTTAAGTCAATGTAATGCTAACGTTTATGAGATTTATTTATGAGATTCCCTAAACACGGCACTTCGATACAGCTACGACCGGAAGTGAAATTATCATAGCAGATTAGGAGAATTTACGCAGCAGGTTAGGAGAATTTAATGTAGCAGATTAGAATTATGTTAAGGTTAGGAAAAGGGTTATACTTTCCTAACCTGCTCCGAAATATGCCAGCTCAATAGCAGTGGTGGAAAAAGTACCCAATTGCCATACTTGAGTAAAACTAAAGATACCTTAATATAAAATGACTCAAGTAAGTGTCACGAATCCCGCTTCCTGAGTCTGTGTTTGCCTGTGTTTCTGTCCTGGAGTGTGTTTCCTGTGTCCTGGAACGCACCCGGTCTGGTTGCCGGGCGAATTAGCTTGTTGGGAGATCGATGTTCACCCGCACCTGTATCCCATCAGTAATCTGCACACCTGTCCTGATCATCACCTCTCCCCTTCAAAAGCTCTGACCTGACATCCATTCCCTGCCGGATCGTTAGCCATGAACAGTATGTTGTGCCATAGTATCAGCCTCAAGTTGGATAGAATTTGTTTTGTTGTTTTTTACTTGCCTTAAACTTACCTCCGTTTGTTTTGTCTTCAGTTATTCACCCGGATCATTTACCCCATTCCCGCCTGGTCGTCGGAGGATTCCGCTACCCCATTGGATCCACCTATTTACTCCCATCAACTCACCACCGCTGCCCGCTACGCCACCTGGATATATCTACCCATTCACATTCACTTGTAAATAAATACTCACCTTCTTCCTACTCTCCTTGTCCTGGTCTGCTTCTGGGTTTGATTTTGAAAGAACGTGACAGAACGATCCGGCCAAGGATGAACCCAGTGGACCTGGACTCCGTTTGCCATGCCATTACCCAGCAGGGGAAGATATTGGGACAACACAAGACGGCGCTACAGGAGATAGCGGGTTCAATCCAGAACTTATCTGCTAGCTTGACACAAATCCAGGATCAGCTCAGTTTGCCGGCGATTCATTCACCATCTGTTTCACCCATCTCACCTGCCGTGTCTGGTGCGGTTTCCTTCCGTGAACCCAAGGTACCGACGCCTGCTAAATATGAAGGGGATTTGGGAAGATGCCGTTCGTTTCTTATGCAGTGTGGGTTAGTGTTTGATCTGCAGCCCCATTCTTACGCCACTGACAAGGCTAGGATAGCCTTTGTTATTGAACTGCTGCGTGGAAGAGCTCTGGAATGGGCTTCAGTCGTTTGGGAACGACAGGAGACCTGCATGGCTTCATACCAGGAGTTCACGGGAGAGATGAGAAAGCTTTTTGACCATCCAGTCCGAGGTAAGGACGCAGCTAAACGTTTGTTCATTCTTCGCCAAGGAGCTCGCAGTGTGGCAGACTTTATGATCGAGTTCAGGACATTGTCTGTGGAGAGTGGTTGGAATGAGGAGTCACTACAAGCGTTTTTTTACCAGGGGTTGTCGGAGCAACTCAAGGACGAGCTGATCTCCTATCCAGAGCCTAGTGACCTAGATAGTTTGGTCACCTTAGCTATTCGGGTAGATAATAGAGTCCGAGAGAGAAGGAGGGAGAAGCAGTGGGGTCCATCTAATCAATCTGAGACTCGGTTACCATTCGGGTCAGGAAGTGGACCAGAACGGGTTGATCATTTTCCCTCACACGGGATTAGTGGAGGAGTCCTGCCGCCAGATCCTGAACCTATGCAAGTGGAGCGGCACGGGTTAACTAAGGACGAGCGCCAACGTAGACATGAGACCAACAGCTGCCTCTACTGTGGTAGCTCGGGACATTACATCTCCGTTTGTCCTCAGCGCCCGTTAAACTGCTCGGCTCGTTAAGTTTGGGAGGTTTGTTAGCGAGCCAGTTTCAACCTCTCAAGAGCCCTGTCAGACCTCGTTTTCCTGCTACCCTCATAAATAAGAATCAGAGTTTAGCGATTAACGCTTTCATCGATTCAGGTGCCGATGACCGCTTCATTGATGCCGACTTAGTGGAACAGCTGGGGCTTTCCAAGGAGCAATTACCGGAAGCCATTGAAGCAACCACTCTGAACGGCAGTAGTCTGGCACGGATCACGATGAGGACTGAACCGGTTAAGATGTTGTTGTCGGGGAATCATTCAGAGGTTATTTCTTTTTTCATTTTGCCTTCCCCCCATGTTCCTCTGGTTCTTGGATACCCCTGGCTAAGAGAACACAATCCTTCGTTCGATTGGGTGACTGGTAAGGTAACTAGTTGGAGCATTGAGTGCCATGCTATCTGCCTCAGGACTGCCTGTTCTCATGCTGTCCCCAGTCGGGTCAGTGAGTCTGCTCCTCCTGATTTGTCCCTGGTTCCTGAAACATATCACGAGTTGGGTGAGGTGTTCAGTAAGCAGAAAGCTCAGTCACTTCCTCCCCACCGACCTTATGATTGTACAATTAAGCTGTTCCCTGGAGCTGCCTTTCCCAAGGGACGGTTATACAGTATTTCTCGACCTGAGCGGGAAGCCCTGGAGACCTACATAAAGGAGTCTCTTGCTGCAGGGCTCATTCGTCCCTCGTCATCACCCCTGGGAGCTGGATTTTTTTTTGTGAGTAAGAAGGATGGCTCTCTTCGACCGTGTATTGATTATCGGGGGTTGAATGATATTACGGTCAAGAACAAGTACCCCTTGCCCTTGATGAGCTCCGCTTTCGATTCTTTACAGGGTGCTACTGTGTTTACGAAGCTTGATCTACGCAATGCGTATCATCTGGTTCGGATCAAAGAGGGGGACTGGATTCAATACACCTATGGGACATTTCGAGTACCAGGTGATGCCGTTTGGACTTTCCAACGCTCCAGCAGTGTTCCAAAGTTTGGTGAATGACGTGCTGAGGGATATGATCGGTCTGTTTGTGTTCGTTTACCTGGATGACATCCTGATTTTCTCCAAGGAGCTTTCCAGCCACATCCAGCATGTTAAGCAGGTCCTGCAGCGGTTATTGGAGAACCGTCTGTTTGTGAAG
Organism: Oncorhynchus nerka; assembly: GCF_034236695.1. Lineage (NCBI taxonomy): Eukaryota > Metazoa > Chordata > Actinopteri > Salmoniformes > Salmonidae > Oncorhynchus > Oncorhynchus nerka. Next base: position 153,879 of record NW_027040321.1, on the reverse strand, counting down.
GCAGAGAAGTGTGATTTTCACGCCCACACTACATCCTTCCTCGGGTACATCATCTCCAGGGGTGAGATCAAGATGGACCAAGAGAAGGTTCGGGCGGTTCGGGATTGGGCCCGGCCCGGTACGAGATTGCAGCTCCAGAGATTCAGTCCGGCCCCGGTAACGGTCCACCCGGTCGGTTGTTCGTGCCTGAGTCGGTCCGTTCTGCTGTTCTTCAGTGGTCCCACGCCAGCAAGATAGCTTGTCACCCTGGCGTTGCTCGGACTATGGCGCTACTGCGCAGACGATTTTGGTGGCCTGCCATGGGAGAAGGTACCCGGAGGTTTGTTGCCGCATGTCCTGTTTGTGCTCAGAACAAAAGTACCAATCGGCCCAGCTCTGGGCTTCTTCACCCCCTACCTATTCCTCGGCGACCTTGGTCGTATCTGGCCCTGGATTTTGTCATGGGATTACCCCCTTCTATTGGGAACACGGTCATTCTGACCATTGTGGACAGATTCAGCAAGTTTGCTCATTTTGTCCCTCTCTCCAAGCTTCCATCTGCCACGGAGACGTCCGAGATCCTGGTTAGGGAGGTTTTCAGGGTCCACGGATTGCCCAGTGACATTGTTTCTGACCGTGGTCCTCAGTTTACCTCTGCTGTCTGGAGATCCTTCTGTTTGGCCATTGGAGCTACAGTCAGTCTCACTTCTGGATTTCACATTCCCACATTCGTCGTTGCCACCGGACCTGGCATCGGGCCAGGAAGGTCCTCCTTAGAGTTTCTGACCGGTATCAGATCCAGGCGATTCGTCGCCGTATTCCTGCTCCCGCTCATACCATCGGAGATAAGGTTTGGTTGGCTACACGGGATCTTCCTCTACGGACTGAGTCGAGGAAACTGTTACCAAAGTTCATTGGTCCGTTTGTGGTGGAGAGAATCATTAACCCTGTTGTGGTCCGACTCAAATTGCCGGCAACGCTTCGAGTACACCCCACCTTTCATGTCTCCTGCCTCAAGCCGGTTCTCCTCAGTCCTCTGTTGCCCCCTCCTCCTCGTCCTCCTCGGATGATCGGAGGTGGTCCTGCCTACACGGTGCGCCGCATAATGGATTCCAGACGGCGGGGTCGAGGTTTCCAATATCTCGTGGATTGGGAAGGATATGGTTCAGAGGAGAGGAGTTGGATTCCTCGGCGTCAGATCCTTGATGACGACCTGCTTTGACTTCTACCGCCTCCACCCTGGCGCTCCAGGTAGTCCGCCCGGTGGCGTTCGTCGGAGGGGGGGTACTGTCACGAATCCCGCTTCCTGAGTCTGTGTTTGCCTGTGTTTCTGTCCTGGAGTGTGTTTCCGGTGTCCTGGAACGAACCCAAAAGCTCTGACCTGACATCCATTCCCTGCCGGATCGTTAGCCATGAACAGTATGTTGTGCCATAGTATCAGCCTCAAGTTGGATAGAATTTGTTTTGTTGTTTTTTTACGTATTGCTTGCCTTAAACTTACCTCCGTTTTGTTCTGTCTTCAGTTACTCACCCGGATCATTTACCCCATTCCCGCCTGGTCGTCGGAGTATTCCGCTACCCCATTGGATCCACCTATTTACTCCCATCAACTCACCACCGCTGCCCGCTACGCCACCTGGATATATCTACCCATTCACATTCACTTGTAAATAAATACTCACCTTCTTCCTACTCTCCTTGTCCTGGTCTGCTTCTGGGTTCGATTTTGAAAGAACGTGACAGTAAGGGTGAAAGTCACCCTGTAAAATACTACTTGAGTAAAAGTCTAAACTTATTTGGTTTATAATAAAAGTTAAGTATCAAATGTAATTGTAATTTATCAAATATATTTAAGAATCAAAAGTATAAATAATTTCAAAGGACTTATATTACACAAACCTGACGCCATAATTATCTGTTTTTTAAATGTATTTACAGATAGACATGGGCACGCTCCAACACTCAGACATTTACCAACAAAGCATGTGTTTAGTGAGTCCACCAGATAAGAGGCTGTAGGGATGACCAGGGATGTTTTTTGATAAGTGTGTGAATTAGACTATTTTATTGTCCTGCTAAGCATTCAAAATGTAATGAGTACTTTTGGGTGAGGGAAAATGTATAGAGTAAAAAGTACATCATTTTCTTTAGGAATGTAGTGGAGTAAAAGTTGTCCAAAATATAAATAGTCAAGTACAGATACCCCCCCAAAACTACTTAAGTAGTACTTTCAAGTATTTTTACTGCTCAAAAGCTACATGAACTTTCAGGTTTTGTATTTGAAATTAGATAAGTCCCACCAACTAACACTTTTATAAAGATGACACTGACTGACCAGAGAGCAGAGCTCTCCTAAAACCCTTATTTAATTAAATCTTTGGTGACTACAAATCAGAGCCAATGGCTTGAGGGAATGGAGTGATACCTAGCTACAACGAGAGGATGAGAAGGACAAAGGATTCCAGAGTTGGGAATATGGAAGCTGGATGGACAAATTTGAAAATGGAATATGAATCTTGAATGATAGATCGAAAAAAAAAAGAGGAAAGCCTAGCGGTTTTATTGTTTGATCAAGAGGTTCTCCGCACTCATGTAAACAGGGAAGAAGGTGGACTTTGTTGACTTTACTGCGCAAGTGACAAATTGCACTGGACAAACAAATAAAAAATCTAAGTAACTAGACATCATGGTCAGTTCCTGGATGGGAGACCAGATGCTGCTGGAAGTGGTGTTGGAGGGACAGTAGAATGCACTCTTTCCTCTGGTCTAAAAAAATATCCCAATGCCCCAGGGCTGTGATTGGGGACACTGCCCTGTGTAGGGTGCCGTCTTTCGGATGGGACGTTAAACGGGTGTCCTGACTCTCTGAGGTCATTAAAGATCCCATGGCACTTATCGTAAGAGTAGGGGTATTAACCCCGATGTCCTGGCTAAATTCCCAATCTGGCCCTCAAACCATCACGGTCACCTAATAATCCCCAGTATACAATTGGCTCATTCCTGTAACTCATTCCTCTCCCCTGTAACTATTCCCCAGGTCGTTGCTGCAAATGAGAAAGTGTTCTCAGTCAACTTACCTGGTAAAATAACAGATAAATAAATAAATAAATAATCATTGTGAAGGCTGCAAAATATATTTCTGGATATCCAGAACATTTCAGACACAATGTTACAGGGAATATTGAGTGAAGCGTTTCCCCCCTCCCAGGTTCCAGAGCCTGAGTAAGGATCTGAATAGATATTTGAATCCAACTGAAGGAGTACGGTATTTTTTTTGTTGTTATTATTATTTTTTTAACCCTTCTCCCTTATAGTTTGAGTTAAAGTTGATCAGTTTTCACCCCATCCAGTAGGTGGCAGCATGCACCTCTAATGTTGTGTGCAGACCGCCTAATATCATAGAAGAAGAAGAAAAAAAGAAGAGGAAGACAAGAGGGAGGAGGCGCTCTGTGTCACGCAACTTGGGTCAAGATCTCTTTCTTGCTTTGCTCTTAGGAACAGGGCGCCATTGAAAGGAGTGCTTTATGGGCAGTGTTAAGTGTGGAGGTGGAGCAATTGAAGTTGAAAATTCCTGGTGTTTGTGACGGCCACCGTTTGGTGCGACGTAGAACCGGTGGGGAGCGTGGTGAAACAGGAGTCATTGTCAGTCATGTTGAGTTTTGAGTCAGAGACTCTAGCAGAAAAAGTCATGTTAGAGGCAGGTAGAGAGGCAGGTTGAAGTGGGCCAGGGTCAGAATAGTGCAGATATGCTGAGGCAGTGAAGAAAGTGGAGGCGGATGGGTCAAGGGTGAGGGATTCTGAGAGGATCCCAGTGAGTAGTAGATCTGTGCCAGCACAGAGGGATAGGACAACAAGTGATATATGCTTCAATAAGGTTGGCTTCTTATAGCATTCATAGCAATGGTTATCAACTGTACGGTAGAAATGGAACATAAATCACAGAGAATATGCTGTGGTGGCAGCTGCAGAGAAGTATTTGGTCATACAAGATCTGATTTCAGAAGAGTTACAGGGTGTGTTGAGGGGTGGTATCCCGTCCTCCCAGGCCGTTGGCATGGTGCTGTCAAATTTGTGGAATGGGGTTGTGGGTATTTAATGAGTGTAGGTGCAAGGTGCAGAGAAGTATTTTCTTTTCTATTTAAACTTTATTTAACTAGGCAAGTCAGTTAAGAACAAATTCTTATTTACAATGACGGCCTACCGTGGCCAAACCAGGACAACGCTGGGCCAATTATGTGCTGCCCTATGGGACTCCCAATCACAGCCAGATGTGGTACAGCCTGGATTCAAACATGGGACTGTAGTGATGCCTCTAGCACTGAGATGCAGTGCCTTAGACCGCTGCACAACTCAGAAGCCCTGGTGCAGGACATTTTACTGCAGAAGAGTTAATGGGGTGGTGATTTTTATTTTGATGAAATAGTGGTATGTAGTTGTAGGGTTAGTTGGTGGTACAAGTTTTTCATTTTAGGAACAGGAATAATGAAGAGAATTTAATGTAGGTAGGTTGTGACAGGCCTCACAATTTAGTACAGTGTTTCCAACCTTGGTCCTTAAGTACCCCAACTGAACACATTAGTGTTGTAACACATCATTCAGCGTATTGAGGGCTTGCTCATTAGTTGACAAGTTCAATCAGATATGCTTGTCCAGAGTTACAATAAGAAGGCTGTTGCTGAGTGCATAAGTGGTGGGGAGGGCGGGGGTGTGTGTCTGCGGTGTGTGTGTGTGTGTGTGTTGAGACAGCCGCGGGCAGCTGAGTCACGTGAGAGGAGCCAGGGCAGCACATCTTTTTACCAGTTGTACTGTAGCTATTTAGATTGTCATTATGGTGACAGCTACTGCATTTCCAACCATTTCTCCATAAAACATATTAACGCGTTAGAACTGATGCGCATCAAGAAATAGGGCGACAATGCTCAGAATAAATTTGCTCGGAGGTCGACTTTGCTTGTCAAGTCATGTCAAGCAAATGGTTTAAACGCATCAAGTGCTGCGCGAGGGGAAATGTTCAATGGAAGTTATGGAATTGCCCGACGTGCTTCTGATACGGAAAAAGCCCACAATCAAGCTGACATTGACTGTGGAGAGGGATACATCTGTTGGCCATTAAGTAGGCTATTAATGCATATGCCAACGTAGGCTACCATTTGATACAATAAATATGTTGAAATGACTATCACTGGACGAGGGAAGGCAGGTGTGCATGACGAGGGAAGGCAGGTGTGCGTGACGAGGGAAGGCAGGTGTGCGTGACGAGGGAAGGCAGGTATGCGTGACGAGGGAAGGCAGGTGTGCGTGACGAGGGAAGGCAGGAGTGCGTGACGAGGGAAGGCAGGTATGCGTGACGAGGGAAGGCAGGTGTGCGTGACGAGGGAAGGCAGGAGTGCGTGACGAGGGAAGGCAGGAGTGCGTGACGAGGGAAGGCAGGTGTGCGTGATGGATGGCAGGTGTGCGTGACGAGGGAAGGCAGGAGTGCGTGACGAGGGAAGGTAGGTGTGCGTGACGAGGGAAGGCAGGTGTGCGTGACGAGGGAATGCAGGTGTGCGTGACGAGGGAAGGCAGGTGTGCGTGACGAGGGAAGGCAGGAGTGCGTGACGAGGGAAGGCAGGTGTGCGTGACGAGGGAAGGCAGGTGTGCGTGATGGATGGCAGGAGTGCGTGACGAGGGAAGGCAGGAGTGCGTGACGAGGGAAGGCAGGTGTGCGTGATGGATGGCAGGTGTGCGTGACGAGGGAAGGCAGGAGTGCGTGACGAGGGAAGGCAGGAGTGCGTGACGAAGGAAGGCAGGAGTGCGTGACGAAGGAAGGCAGGTGTGCGTGACGAGGGAAGGCAGGTGTGCGTGACGAGGGAAGGCAGGTGTGTGTGACGAAGGAAGGCAGGTGTGCGTGACGAGGGAAGGCAGGTGTGCGTGACGAGGGAAGGCAGGTGTGCGTGACGAGGGAAGGCAGGTGTGCGTGATGGATGGCAGGTGTGCGTGACGAAGGAAGGCAGGTGTGCGTGACGAAGGAAGGCAGGTGTGCCTGATGGATGGCAGGTGTGCGTGACGAAGGAAGGCAGGAGTGCGTGATGGATGGCAGGTGTGCGTGATGGATGGCAGGTGTGCGTGACGAAGGAAGGCAGGTGTGCGTGATGGATGGCAGGTGTGCGTGACGAAGGAAGGCAGGAGTGCGTGATGGATGGCAGGTGTGCGTGACGAGGGAAGGCAGGAGTGCGTGATGGATGGCAGGTGTGCGTGATGGATGGCAGGAGTGCGTGACGAAGGAAGGCAGGAGTGCGTGATGGATGGCAGGTGTGCGTGATGGATGGCAGGTGTGCGTGACGAAGGAAGGCAGGAGTGCGTGATGGATGGCAGGTGTGCGTGATGGATGGCAGGTGTGCGTGACGAAGGAAGGCAGGAGTGCGTGATGGATGGCAGGTGTGCGTGACGAAGGAAGGCAGGAGTGCGTGATGGATGGCAGGTGTGCGTGACGAGGGAAGGCAGGTGTGCGTGACGAGGGAAGGCAGGTGTGCGTGACGAAGGAAGGCAGGTGTGCGTGACGAGGGAAGGCAGGTGTGCGTGACGAGGGAAGGCAGGTGTGCGTGACGAGGGAAGGCAGGTGTGCGTGATGGATGGCAGGTGTGCGTGACGAGGGAAGGCAGCTGTGCGTGACGAAGGAAGGCAGGAGTGCGTGACGAGGGAAGGCAGGTGTGCGTGACGAGGGAATGCAGGTGTGCGTGACGAGGGAAGGCAGGTGTGCGTGACGAGGGAAGGCAGGTGTGCGTGACGAGGGAAGGCAGGTGTGCGTGACGAGGGAAGGCAGGTGTGCGTGATGGATGGCAGGTGTGCGTGATGGATGGCAGGTGTGCGTGACGAAGGAAGGCAGGAGTGCGTGATGGATGGCAGGTGTGCGTGATGGATGGCAGGTGTGCGTGATGGATGGCAGGTGTGCGTGATGGATGGCAGGTGTGCGTGACGAAGGAAGGCAGGAGTGCGTGATGGATGGCAGGTGTGCGTGATGGATGGCAGGTGTGCGTGATGGATGGATGGCAGGTGTGCGTGACGAGGAAGGCAGGAGTGCGTGATGGATGGCAGGTGTGCGTGATGGATGGCAGGAGTGCGTGACGAAGGAAGGCAGGAGTGCGTGATGGATGGCAGGTGTGCGTGACGAGGGGGAAGGCAGGAGTGCGTGATGGATGGCAGGTGTGCGATGGATGGCAGGTGTGCGTGAAAGGCAGGAGGCGTGATGGATGGCAGGTGTGCGTGATGGAAGGCAGGAGTGCGTGATGGATGGCAGGAGTGCGTGATGGATGGCAGGTGTGCGTGACGAAGGAAGGCAGGAGTGCGTGATGGATGGCAGGTGTGCGTGATGGATGGCAGGTGTGCGTGACGAAGGAAGGCAGGAGTGCGTGATGGATGGCAGGTGTGCGTGACGAAGGAAGGCAGGAGTGCGTGATGGATGGCAGGTGTGCGTGATGGATGGCAGGAGTGCGTGATGGATGGCAGGAGTGCGTGATGGATGGCAGGTGTGCGTGATGGAAGGCAGGATGGATGGCAGGAGCATGATGGATGGCAGGTGTGCGTGATGCGTGATGGATGGCAGGTGTGCGTGATGGATGGCAGGTGTGCGTGACGAAGGAAGGCAGGAGTGCGTGATGGATGGCAGGTGTGCGTGACGAAGGAAGGCAGGAGTGCGTGATGGATGGCAGGTGTGCGTGATGGATGGCAGGAGTGCGTGACGAAGGAAGGCAGGAGTACGTGATGGATGGCAGGTGTGCGTGATGGATGGCAGGTGTGCGTGACGAAGGAAGGCAGGAGTGCGTGATGGATGGCAGGTGTGCGTGATGGATGGCAGGAGTGCGTGACGAGGGATGGCAGGTGTGCGTGACGAGGGAATGCAGGTGTGCGTGACGAGGGAAGGCAGGTGTGCGTGACGAGGGAAGGCAGGTGTGCGTGATGGATGGCAGGAGTGCGTGATGGATGGCAGGTGTGCGTGAGGGAAGGCAGGTGTGCGTGAGGGAAGGCAGATGTGTGTGATGCAGGGCAACCTGGCACCCTCAAGCGCCAGGAGGAGGGAAGAGCGGGAACAGACGTGACACAGGAGCAATTAGGGTGAGGTGCCTTTCTCAAGGGCACATCAACAGAATCTCGGGGATTCAATCCAACGACCGTTCAGTTACTGGTCCAACGCTCTGAACCGTTAGGCTACCTGAAAAAGTGTCACTTGCCACATCATCGTGACGATGCATTTTGCTTCAACATCATCAGGATGATGCGTTATGCTTCATCATGATGATATTGCAAGAGACACCTTGCTGCTATATAGTTTTTGCGTGCATTTTTCCTTTAAGATCATGTCCAATCATTAACAGTTTATTTAACATAAAAACAACAAAAATACAAAAACCAGGAACATGATGCGTAACCATATAAAAATAAATCCTGCTTCTGTGGAACCAAAGCATCATTGTTTTATCCATGATGATAATTAACAAAAACAATACATGGACTCATTCAGTTTACATTCTGCTGACATGCAAAACATTTTGGGACTGTATTAACAGTTATACATTAACAGAATAATGTAACAAATACCTAAATATTGTTTTGGAGTGGATTTTTCACTTACAAATTTAAGCACTTACAAATTTAAGCACTTACAAATTTAAGCACTTACAAATTTGTAACATATTGTACGATTTGGATTTCTAACATATCATACTAATTGCAGGATTACATTTTTATTTTCTCCAGGACTTTAACATATCTATAGAAATGGATGGCGAAGTACACAATTGTGCAACATTTTTGTGGACCCGTTTTGGCTCGTGAGCACTATTTTCAAAACTACTGGCTGAAATGATACAAAACCTTTATAACGCATCTATTACTTTTTTGTATTTTATTCTGATCCCCATTAGCTGTTGCTGAAGCAGCCACTACACTTCCTGGGGTCCACACAAAACATGACATAATACAGAACATCAATAGACAAGAACAGCTCAAGGACTGAGCAACACAAATTTTAAATAAGAAAAATAGAAAGAAAAAAAAAGTTCCAACTGACAGTTGCCCACACATCAGCACATATACACCACCTTTCAACAGTTTGGAGTCACTTAGAAATCTCATTGTTTTTGAAAGAAAAGCAAAAAAAAAAATCCATTTAAATGACATCAAATTCATCAGAAATACAGTGTAGAAGTTAATGTTGTAAATGACTATTGTAGCTGGAAAAGGCTGATATTTAATGGAATATCTACATAGGCGTACAGAGGACCATTATCAGCAACCATCAGCAACCTATGTTCCAATGGCACGTTGTGTTAGCTAATCCAAGTTATAATTTGAAGAGTCTAATTGATCATTAGAAAACCCTTTTGCAATTATGTTAGCACAGCTGAAAACTGTTGTCCTGATTAAAGAAGCAATAAAACTAGCCTTCTATTGACCAGTTGAGCAAAACACCAGTCTCAATGTCAACAGTGAAGAGGAGACTCTGGGGTTGTGCCGTGGCGGAGATCTTTGTGGGCTACACTCGGCCTTGTCTCAGGATGGTAAGTTGGTGGTTGAAGATATCCCTCTAGTGGTGTGAGGGCTGTGTTTTGGCAAAGTGGGTGGGGTTATATCTTCCTGTTTAGCCCTGTCCGGGGGTGTCATCGGATGGGGCCACAATGTCTCCTGACCCCTCCTGTCTCAGCCTCCAGTATTTATGCTGCAGTAGTTTATGTGTCTGGGGGCTAGGGTCAGTTTGTTATATCTGGAGTACTTCTCCTGTCCTATCCGGTGTCCTGTGTGAATTTAAGTATGCTCTCTCTAATTCTTTCTTTCTCTCTCTCGGAGGAGGACCTGAGCCCTAGGACCATGCCTCAGGACTACCTGACATGATGACTCCTTGCTGTCCCCAGTACACCTGGCCGTGCTGCTGCTCCAGTTTCAACTGTGATTATTATTATTGGACCATGCTGGTCATTTATGAACATTTGAACATCTTGGCCATGTTCTGTTATAATCTCCACCCGGCACAGCCAGAAGAGGACTGGCCACCCCACATAGCCTGGTTCCTCTCTAGGTTTCTTCCTAGGTTTTGGCCTTTCTAGGGAGTTTTTCCTAGCCACCGTGCTTCTACACCTGCATTGCTTGCTGTTTGGGGTTTTAGGCTGGGTTTCTGTATAGCACTTTGACATATCAGCTGATGTACGAAGGGCTATATAAATACATTTGATTTGATTTGATTTTGAAGGGGACCAAAACGCAGCGTGGTGTGAATACATTCTTCTTTATTGAATGAAGAACAATAAGAACACTTAAACAAAAAGATAAAGACAACCATGACCGCTATATAAACAATGTGCAACATAACATAGACAATAACCCACAAAATACCCAAAGAAGATGGCTGCCTAAATATGGTTCCCAATCAGAGTCAACGATAAACACCTGCCTCTAATTGAGAACCAATCTAGGCAACCATAGACCTACATAAACACCTAGATGGAAACAACCCCATAAATCTACAAAACCCCTAGACAGTACAAACACCCTAGAATGAGACAAAAATACACATATCACCCATGTCACACCCTGACCTAACCAAAATAATAAAGAGAACAAAGAATGCTAAGGTCAGGGCCATAGTGGAGTTTGGAGTGTGACTGTTTGAGGTTGTGGACAGGTGTCTTTTATATTGATAACAAGTTCAAACAGGTGCCATTAATACAGGTTAAGAGGAGCCTCTTAAAGAAGAAGTTACAGGTCTGTGAGAGCCAGAAATCTTGCTTGTTTGTAGGTGACCAAATATTTATTTTCCACCATAATTTGCAAATAAATTCATAAAAAATCCTACAATGTGATTTTCTGGATTTTTTTTCTCTCATTTTGTCTGTCATAGTTGAAGTGTACCTATGATGAAAATTACAGGCCTCTCTCATCTTTTTAAGTGGGAGAACTTGCACAATTGGTGGCTGACTAAATACTTTTTTGCCCCACTGTATCACAAGGTTTTTTTTCATTTATCACAGTCAAATCCAGAACAAATAGAGCCCTAATTGCATGGAACTTCCTTCCATCTCATATTGCTCAAATAAACAGCAAACCTGGTTTCAAAAATCAGATAAAGCAACACCTCATGGCACAACACTTCTCCCCTATTTGACCTAGGTAGTTTGTGTGTATGCATTGATACGTAGGCTACGTGTAACGGATGTGAAACGGCTAGCTTAGTTAGCGATGCACGCTAAATAGCGTTTCAATCAGTGACGTCACTTGCTCTGAGACCTTGAAGTAGTAGTTCCCCTTGCTCTGCAAGGGCCTCGGCTTTTGTGGAGCGATGGGTAACGATGCTTCGAGGGTGACTGTTGTTGATGTGTGCAGAGGGTCCCTGGTTCGCGCCCGGGTATGGGCGAGGGGACGGTCTAAAGTTATACTGTTACATACTTTCCTTTGTTACATACGTGCCTTTGCCCATGCCTTTGAATTATTAATTTTTTTGTTCTGTCCTTGAGCTGTTCTTGTTTATTGATGTTCTGTATTATGTCATTCTATATTATGTTTCATGTTTTCTGTGGACCCCAGGAAGAGTAGCTGCTGCTTTTGCAACAGCTAATGGGGACCCTAATAAAATACCAAATACCAAACCCATTTTAATCAAACCATATGGTTCAAATGAAAAATACATACCAAATAATCCGTACTTAAACAAATTGCATTCATATCAGAAGTTACATCATACAGTGAGGCCATTGATACAGTTTGGTGAAATCATGAGGCATCTGGGCAAGAAAAGTTATTTATTTCCTTGTCTGATCTGCATGGTGTCCATTGTTAATTACCTCACAGTCCATTTTCTTATGTCAGATAGAGCAATGATTCCGCCTGCACTGATCGGTTGAGGGACGAGCTTTGCATAGGAGTGATACCATCTGACGTAAGACAATGCTCACAATCTGGACTGCACATGGGGTTTGACACTGTGACAGAGATGCTCTTGCAGAAAACCTAGAATCTTTTCCCATGAGTCTTCCTGTGCAACGGCGTGAGGTTTGTTGAGGCCTCCAAACAGCATGACCACTGCAACAAGTTGGAATGACGGCTTTAGATTTAAGACATTTGAGACATGGTATTCTTCTGACTGTATAAATGTAGACCTATATGAAAATTGGGTCCAGTAACACTAATGTAGGATCATTAGTGGACTAGTTTCATCTGGTGAGCTAGATCAAAGGTTGCAACGCCCAGTGGTACTAGACGAATGAATTGGGACTCCTATAGGAGCACAATAACTATAAAAGCACAGCCTGTCTGCATGAATGACTCTGGAAAGGCACCTCTCTGTTGGCCTGGCTGCAACACAAAGGTGCACGACCTGCAGTGGGGACCATACGGAGGTTCAATCAGGTGACCAGCTCCAGGGTAGGACAGAGTGGTCAGCAGGTGACTGTTCCCTGCTCTCTCCATCATCTGCTTCATCTGAGGAGAACATTATGGAGTTTAGCTCTAATTACTTAATCTCATCAATTGATATCTTGACTTTAAAACCTCTTACATGTAAAGTCTCCATATTTGGGGACCCTATTAGATTTTTCTCATTCAATTCAGTCTGTTATGCGAACGGTAGCCCCTATCTGCAAAAGCAGGGTGTCTGCAGAAAGCTGAGTATCTTGGCTATTGATCGATGTCTTCACATTTTGGGATTGACTTACTACCATATATGGGCATACAAATGTATAAGGGCAGGCCGTGCAGATAAGCTCATTTCAAGATGGTTGCTACCTACATTCCGGTCAGCATTGTGAAGCATAAACGTTGACACACACCCAAAGCCGGGACTCCACAGATCATGAGGATATCTTATTTGTCTGCCTGTGACCAACTGTTATTGATCACCAGCCCCGAGAGTCAACATTTTGACTTTACACAACGTTTCCACCGAACATCTTACAAGGTAAGCGTCGATTTGGTCTGTGTTTGAGCTGTAGCTACATGGGGGGATATCAAATTAGGAACAAATCTAGCCTACTGACAATGTTATCTGATGATGTATGACTTAATGGCAACATCAAATGTCCACCGAGTAACTAATATATCCGGTATGTCCTCCGACACCACCACAATGTTTGAGAGAGGTTGGTGTTGTATACATTTTGTTTTTATGGTGAACAACAACTTTTGGGCACATCCAGTGCAATTACCACATTCGGACACTTTGGAGAGGTTGAAAGGACACTTGAATATCCCGTGGGTACCCCATAACACCCCCACAGTGTTTGAGTGAGGTTGATATGGTAGAAATTGTGTTTTTATACTGAAAAAATAGCATTTAGGGATTTCAAATATGTAATAGCACTGGAATTTTCTCATTTACAGACATATGCCACTTTGGAGAGGTTTAGGGACACTTGGAAGCATCCCATGACCACATCTGACACCACTTACTAAAACATCTGCCCATTTCTAGTTGTTAGGTCTATAAGTCCCATTTTTATCTGATATTGTTCACATGTTGTGGAAGCCATCCGATGTGTTTCCAGCTCTGGGCATCAATCATTTACATATAGCTTGTCAATGAAAGATGGTTATTTTGTGTGTGCTTGATCTTGTTTATTCTGAACTATGTAACTTCTATCTATCTTCTATCTATCTAATTTCCTCATACTTTCCCAGATATCTTCTTTCCAAATATACCAAGTTTTTTGTATGTCAGAATCATGTAATTACACATGAATAGCAGTTCCTTTGGGTATGTCTATTTAGTCCTAAATCTACATTTTACCATTACATTTAAGAGGTTTTTTAAACTGCATGTATGAAGCATGATGTTTTCCATAGGCAAACAAGACGTAGCTCACATCATCAGCTGATTCGACAGCAGCCCAATTCTGATCATCTTGTCCAACAACCAGCAGCAGAGGACATGTTATCCTCCCCATCTGAGGACAGAATAAAACAAAACGGAGCAGAACTGAACAGATTAATAGCCATTTAGGAAACATTGAATATTGACAAATACAACAATATTTCTGAGCCCTCAATCTAGTGAGATACTTGAGGATGCTGATAGGACTGGAGAAAGTGTGAAACTGTTCCCAGTATTGGTTGAGTTCTCCAGCGTAATCTTTTAGAAATCCTTATCATCCTGTCCTCCTGTGTGGGATACATTTCCCTCGCTACAATCATCCAAACAAGAGCAGAGGACTGAAGGGTCTTTCTGAACATAACAGATATCTTACTTCCACTTTCAGGTCTATATCTTCTGGAATAGGTAAAAGAACGTCCCTCCAGATGATGCGATTCTCCTCATCAGTACGGGCCTTTGCATATTTTCTGAAAACGCATGGCCAAAAGTATAATACTGATTTTCTCCTTGAAAATCATTAGGCTACTTTATAAACAAGACAAACACAAGTAAACATAAGCTATTGACTCACTTGTGTATACCCTGAGATGTTTCCTCAACGGACTGGGTGGCTCCAATTCGACACGCATGGCTGCCACTGATGCACACACAACATCTAGGCTAAAAGGAGTAGACATAGATTTAATTAAACAGCTTGAATACATTGTTTATTACTGACTGGGGACAGATAAACCAAAATGCATCATGTCGCTGTTATTAATGTGATTTTCCTAAACACAACTCAATGATGGTGAGTATGATGGGGACATTTTGGTCTGGGTAAAGCGCATGCACATATGTTTATTCAGGAAATCAACAAACTGACAGGGCAGGAGTTTCTTAGGGACTTACCTTGACAGCTTCTGAGTAAGCAGTGATGGATAGAACCACTGTAACACCAAGGGAAAGGCCAAGCAGAGCAATTCTGTCAGCGGCCACTAGAGGGTGATCCTGCAGTAGTCTGAATGCAGCCTGAGAAGATATTAGCATGTGCCAATACTCATTTAGGCATTTATTCAAGTTTTCTCAAGACAATGGATCAAGAAAGACGTGCAGATGTTTTTTTCCCCCAGACCCACAGACGAGAGAGACAGCATAGTGGTGGGCGTGTTAGTATTCACATTTAAAGACTGTGAAAGAGTCCTCTCACCTGATTCCAAAGGTCTAAATCAGTTACTAATTGTGTAAGGTAAGGATTCAAACTAGCAAATAAACATTCACCACAGGCATTATGTAGCATTGTCTGTCAGACTGTTACTTGTCAGGCAAGTTATTGTTTACAAGAGCTTACCAACTGACTAAAAATAACTTCTTAAAACATAGTACATGTATTTGGAGCAGTTCCCATTTTAGCAGACAAACACACACACACACACACACACACACACACACACACACACACACACACACACACACACACACACACACACACACACACACACACACACACACACACACACACACACATAAATGGCCGAGCGTCAACCATGATTTCTATATGAAAATGGTGCAGACGGTAGACACAAACCTCAAAGTAAGGGTAGCCAATGGTAGCATTTTTATTTTGGTCTGGGAAGACGTAAAGTAGCGCCATGGCAGCAAAGCCATGGGATGCCAAGAGAGCAGCTCTATATTCCACTAGGCCGCCACTACCTCCCCACATGTCTAAAACTCCAGGGAAGGGTCCGGGACCTTCAGGATGACATGACAAAAACATTATTGTTTATTTCTGCCACTTATCCTGTGCCTTAAACCAGTCAAAAGTGTGGATATATATATATATATTCAACATGTCAGAACTCTAAATGAAATTTGTTAGGACTTATTATTCCTCTACAGGTCTTAAAGAGAACCCAGAAAAAATGACCAAAATGTATGTGACCTTCAGTTATTGAGAGCATATTGTGTACCTGGTGGCAGGAACAGGGTACCTGTGACCCCTCCCTCTGTGATGTCGACCCTGCGGACTCCGGGGGCCATGTACCAGCGCTCTGTGACGACACTCGCCAGGGCCACCTGCTCCCTGAAACCCTGACTCATGTGTCCCCTGTACACAGAGATGTGAACCACCATGGGAGTGTGGACCTCCTTCTTCCTCAACCTACGAGAGGTATAAACAATTTGTATTCCAAAACTACCAACCAGAATAACCTCATGTTCATTCTCATGTTTACCTGAGTTCCGGTCTACTGCCAGGTATTGGTCTCATGCTCCACATCAGACCCATGGGCTCAACACCCTCATATGTCCCCCCTAAACTTGGATCCTTGAAGACTATTAATGACATACAAGTTACTTGAAAGTACAGGGCGAAAAGTGTGATTTGTGTAGCAAAAAAACACGTATTTTGTGACGGGTTTTTATATAGTTATGATGAATATGACACAAGTCTGAGTTTACAGAATCCATCATATTGTTATTTCACTGTAATTCCTTTAAATAAATGAAATTAATTAAAGATTTTCCAGTGCATTTTACAAATGTTTTTCTGCTGTTGAAGTAGCTAAATGAAGTAGCTAGAGGAAATTAAGTAGATAAATGGAAATAATATCTCTCACCTGTGACCCTTCCCTGAGCATCACTGACATAGTGCCCAAACGCCTCCCAGTAGTCTGTGTCTTCAGACTGATGTAAAGAATGTAGTGTGACCTCCTGTGTCGGTGGTAAGTTCCCCACAACCACATGGAACTTCTCATCAAAGAGGGCTCTCCATGGTTTTACAGTCAACACAGGAATCATACCCATCTGACACATGACTTCTTCACAAAAAACTGTGACAACCTTAGTAGGTCTCCTTTATATTGAAGTTGTGAACCGTCACTGCTCATCCGACCCGTGAGCAATGGTTAAAGACATCAATAGAGTGCCTAGGTCAATATCACATCAAATCAAATTTGAACATTATTCGTCACACCAAATGCAACAAGTGTAGACTTTACCGTGAAATGCTTACTTACAAGCCCTTCACCAACAGTGCAGTTCAAGAAGAAGAAAATATTTTCCAAGTACACTAAAATAAATAATAAAAAGTAACACAAGAATAACAATAACGAGGCTATATACAGGGGTATACAGTGGTATTCTGTCCGGTCCAAACAGCTACTTTAACAACTTGCTCAGTACATAAACGTAGATACCATGTACCTAAGGGTTTAATTATTAACTCAAATATTCAAACATAAAAAGGTGGATGAGTAACTAATCTGCAGGTCATTGCCACTGTCACGTTCTGACCTTTATTTCCTTTGTTTTGTATTTATTTAGTATGGTCAGGGCGTGAGTTGGGTGGGCAGTCTATGTTTGTTTTTCTATGATTTGGGGATTTGTATGTTTCAGCCTAGTATGTGTCACGCCCTGGTCTAAGTATTTTGTGTTTTTCTTCATGTATTGGGTCAGGCCAGGGTGTGGCATGGAGTTTTTGTATTGTGGTGTGTTTTGTCTGGGGGTTTTGGTGTGTATGTTAGTGGGATTGTAGCTTAGTAGGGTGTTCTAGGAAAGTCTATGGCTGTCTGGAGTGGTTCTCAATCAGAGGCAGGTGGTTATCGTTGTCTCTGATTGGGAAACATATTTAGGCAGCCATATTCTTTGGTTGTATTGTGGGTGATTGTCCTTAGTGTCTTGATGTCCTTATTCTGTGGTAGTTTGCACCAGTTTAGGCTGTTTTGGTTTTCATTACGTTTATTGTTTTGTTGAGTTTGTATTTTGATTCGTGTTACGTTGTTTTATTAAACATGGATCGAAATCTACACGCTGCAGTTTGGTCCGACTCTCCTTCACCATTAGAAAACCGTTACAGTATGGTTCTCAATCAGAGGCAGGTGTCATTAGTTGTCTCTGATTGAGAATCATACTTAGGTAGCCTGGGTTGCACTGTTTGTTTGTGGGTGATTGTCTATGTTAGTTGCTTGTGTCAGCACAGGTCTCATTTATAGCTTCACGGTCGTTATTTGTTTTTGTATTCAGTGTTCAGTACTTTATTTTATTAAATATTCATCATGAACACATACCACGCCGCATTTTGGTCCTCCGATCCTTCTCGCCTCTCCTCTTCAGATGAAGAGGAGGACGACCGTGACAGCCACTCTTCATGAAATATGCAAAAATCTAGTATTAACGTCATAAAATGTGGCTTTTCTAATCAAATAAGTACCTTGCGAGGAAAACATTATGAATGTGGGTTTTCACATGTGCATTTTTTTTGTGTGAAGGTTAAATGTAACACTATCGGTATCAGAGGTGATATTCACTGAAGCTGTGAGGGAGAACTCTAATCTCTGGTCAATCAGTGTAATATTTGTAATCGCTTATTTCAAATAATAAATGTGATATATCATGTACTGTTGCTGTTGCATCATCGACTGCCCCTGGCCAACCAGTATATATACAGCTGGGTTGGTGTCATTAAAACTAATTTTTCAACCACTCCACAAAATTATTGTTAATTAACAAACTATAGTTTTGGCAAGTCGGTAGGACATATACTTTGCACATGACACAAGTCATTTTTCTAAGTGCATGCACAAAGTGTGGAGTGGTTGAAAAATGAGTTTTATTGACTCCAACCTAAATGTATGTAAACTTCTGACTTCAAGTGTACCTCCTCCATTTTTGTGGTGATGCATGGGAGGGGGTGACAGCTGTCATTTCTGCCTACGTTAGCTGGGTGGCAGACTGAAGGTTGGCCGCATAGGAACATCCTCAGTGCTACTGAAGGACTGCGGCTCAGAGTGTAATATTACCATCTGTCGTCCAGTAGCTCTTGTAATATAGCAGACCTGATCTGTAAGCACCTGATTTTCTCCGACACACGCCTCTGTGGTCTGGCGTTGGCAGGCCGGGCTGGCACTGGGGAGGCAGGTGGGGCAGACACCAGACGGCTAGGCCCTGGGATGGCTTGCGGGGCAGGTGAGGCTGACACTGCAATGGCTGGCAGCTCAGGGAAAGAACTAGTGAGCTCCCTCCTGTACATGGAGTTTATAAGATTTAATAGTTCCAGTTAAGGAACTGCAGTTCTCTGCCATCAGTGTGTGTTATGATTATTCTAGACTGCAAATTGGTCGTTCCACCTCCTGAAAGCACACGAAAGAGGATTTGGACACCCACCACCTCAGATTGTTCTGAAATCGTATCTGTTGTTAGTAACAGACATTATTAGCATTCCTGAAACATTATTTTGTTGAAATATAATGTGAACTCTGCTAAACTAAGCTAATTGATTGCACCCAAATTGGCTATTTTAATTTATAGGATTCAGGTAATATTTAAAAAATGCAGTACCCAACATCTGATTTGGACCAAACTTCTTCCTACCAATGAGGAAGACATGCGGAATAAATCAAATAAAAAAAGCACCCATGGTATTTTTCTGCTTCAGGTGTTGGGTTTGCGTTGCTCTTTTCCCAAGACAAGTTCTGCCGCTCTCGACTAGGCTATTTTGCTCCCACGAGATGGCGCAATGTGACTGTGTTTCCCAACGGTGTCTTCAACAAAAACTCCCTTTTCAACATCCGCTGTGCACATTTTCCCACTGTGAATATTGTTTAATGTAGAGCCTTAGGCATTTTATCCTACTTTTGAAAATACACTTCCATTGTCTGAAAGAGTGTGTGCAATAAATATGTTCTGTTTTTCTCTTAGTATTTATCCGAAAGAATGTTGAATGATCTGAATCACCTCTCACGTAGGCTATAATTCTCAAGCATCTTTTAGATTGCTTATATTATCCTAGCCTATATATAGTATTTGAAAGTTATGCCCTTTGAAAATTACGCCATATAAGACTACTTCATTTTCTGTAGGCTGTCATCATTAGCCATGACGCACCAACAGTATCACTTCCTTTAAATTACACTTTGAAATTGTGACACACCAAATAAGATGCATGTGTTGAGGCAGGGAACATGCGACCATGCACTTGTTTTGGACCAAGCAAGCCCACTCTGAGCGTGAATTATTTAAATTAATCCTAAATAGTCCGTGCACACGTCTTTCACTGATCATGGGTAGGATTATGGTGATTTGAAAAATACAATTAAAATTAACTGCCCACTATTTACAGAAACAACTAACAAACATCAGAGAATCATTAGGTAGCCTGGAAACCAACCACCGCTGTGTGGTAGTATTGGGTGATTCCACAGAGACGGAGTGAAGTTCTCAAATTCTTTCGCCTCGCGTCCTCCCTCCTGTCCTCGCGCCTCGTCTCCTTCTCAAACCCCATTGGATGAGAACGCCAGAGATCTCGCCCCTCTGACCTTCTCCTCCAATGGGTTTTGAGAAGGAGACGAGGAGAGGGGCGCAATAAGAATATAATTGAGATTTTCCCGGAGTCGCGCTCGCGCCACCTTCGCGATGCTGCTGTTCTTTCAGCACCACGAGCACAGCACAGGCTTGCGCAGCTTTGGTTTGGCAGTGAGACCGCGAGGGACCAGGTCACAGTAACGGGCGGGTAAGTCCTACTTAATTGTTGATTTTTTTTTTTCAAACAATGTGATATGAGTCATGTTCCGTATTTAATGTTCTTAGATGTTTTTCTTTTTTTCTTTTTCTTTAGTAATTGCCTACAGACTTGATATTGAGTATCAGTTTTCTGATGGGCTCACGTTTCCAATCATTCACACAAAGTCACATTTGATCTGTTAAATAAATAATTCAAGAGTTACTTTTGACATGGCTTTCTGGTAGATATATATAAAAACATCGTCAAGAAAGTGACCCATTGAAGATCAATTTAATTTAGACAGGCATAAGAATTTTCGGTGCGTTGTGCATGTTTCATCTGTCATCATCAACTGAATCCAAATCGATTGAAAGGGAGAACGCAGTAAATTAAAATGGACCACGGAGTAAGTAGCCTATCTCATTAAAAAAAATCCCAGAGAGACATTCTCATCAATCATGCTAATTGGCATATTGCACCTTTTATCATAAGTGTAAATTGGTGGGGAGTCTTAATCATGCAGTGTGCAATCAAAATCTTGGGTGATACAATTATTTACATTTAGATTATTGCAATTAGAGCAATTGTGCATGAGATTAGCTTTGTAGAACTGCCGGCTATAAATGCACTGCAATATAGGTCACAAATGAACTAGGCTACTTACTCGTCACCTGTGGGTAAAATCCTCAAGTTAAAGCGTTTTAACATTTTGACTCATGGTTGCAAAGTTGTTGCTTTATTTCATTCAAAGCCAAGTATATTCTCTGTGCATCGATATTGTAGTTGATGAGGGATGTATCTTGCTTAGCTGTAGAAGAAGGCATGTCTGCACGGTTTCACATTGTACATCACTCTGATGGTTAATGACATGTGCCACTAATTCTGACCACCCATTCATATGTAAAGCAGCACACTGTCTGAAACCATAACAACGTACAGTATGACATACAGCACACGTTGTACCATACATAACATTTCTCCCTCCTTTCTAAAACCAGGGACTGGTACCATTTATACAAATGTCCATAGGGCAATAACCCAGTGATGCCCAACAAAAAAACATGAACCTTTTAAATGGAAGAGGTAAACAAAGACTCTCCAAAACAAGACGGTTCAGTCAGTTAACCTGAAGGTTGACTAAGACACCTAACAGAACCTTAGTATTAAAGGAGGAAATGTAGTCCTCCAGTCAGCGGCTGCATAGGCTGATCTTAAAGCCATCACTGCCTGTAGCTCTGGCCCTTGGGAGCCCACAGAGGCTAAGGCTTAGGTGGTAGTGCAGGAGGAGGATCATCAAGTGTGTCTCTGGCCTGTATGTTTGTGTTATACTGGCCCATGCGAGAGGAGTGGGACTTTCCTGGTGCGGCTGGCGTGCCAGCGTGATCCATTGCTCAGCATGAAGGTGGCGAGCCCCAGATGTCGACTGACCTGCAAGGGGTCCGTCCAGAATGAGACCATTTTGTTGCACCACTGAGACCGACAGGCTCGAAACCTGTCTGACACTTGGATGATCGGCTACTTCACCCTCTGTGCATTGTTGAAGTGCCGTTTCATTGCTCTTTGGTGCCTGGTGGCTGCCTGCTTTGCTTGTGTGCACCTAGTCTTTCCAGTGGCAGTTCCATCTCACGACCGAGCATGAGAGATTCCGGTGAGACCTGTGTTGCTGTGTGATTTCATGCCCTGTAGTGCACTAGTGTTTGGTTCAGGGCGGTTTGGAACGTGCACCCCTGGACCAGGTGCGTCCTGATGCGGTTCTTCAGCGCTTGGTTGAAGCGTTCCACCCCTTTGGCCGACAGGGCAGAACCCCACAAGCTCGACGACTGGAGCTGTAAAGGTGCACTTTTCGCCATTCAGGGTCAGGTTGTCCTGCAGTAGAGCACGGAATACTTTGTGGAGTCGCTGGTCATAGATGTGGAGGTCTTGGCTGTGGATCACGATGCCGTCTAGATAGACCGCTACCCTGGATATTCCAGCGAGGATCTGAAGACACCAGCGTGTGTGACGAAGGCTGTGAGGTCTCTGCTGGCTGGGTGGATGGGCACCTGAATATAACCCTGACTCAGGTCAAGCTTCATGAAAACCCTGAAGCCGTGAAATTGTTCAGTCACCTCAGCGGGTACTACTATCTGGGACAACAGCACAGGGATTCACACAGGTCTGGATTCCACCTAACTTTTGGTTGCAATGACATCGTTTGAAATCCAGGGGCAATGTTGATGTCTGCCTCCAACTGTGACTGGAGATCTTTTGTGACGTCATCACGCAATGCAAAGGGGTTGCCCCACAGGGGCTGCATGACTGGGGTCACGTCCGGGTTCACTAAGGGCCTTTGTGTAAAGGCTGTGAGGCAGCCCAGTCCATCAAACAGAGCTGGCCTGTTCTGTTGCCATGTGCAGGCAACCTGGTGGATAGCTGACCCACTGTCATCTCTCAGTGTGAACCCCAAGCCTGTGAAGGGGTTGAGCCCCAGGAGTTTGGCACCCCGCTTTGTGAAATGTGATTGACGGTAGGTGCTTGGGGACATAGTGCACTGGGACCTGGAGAGTGTCTACAATGTCTATCTTGGAGCTACCGTACCCACACAGGGCAGTGGAGGACTGTTGGAGTGGCTGGTGAGTGAAGAACTTGTTGTAGGTGGCAAGGTTGACCAACGACACCGCAGCGCCTGTATCCAGTAGCAAAGACAAACCCACCTCACCCAGCTGCATGTTTTGAATGACACATGATTGATGGAGACAGTTTGGATTTCAGTGCGTTCATGTTGAAAGTCAGAGGAGAATGAGGGCGGAGCTAGAAGCAAGGGCAGAATGACACACTTCTGCAAAGTGATTGTATTTTGAACAGTTCTTGCATATCGTTCCACGGGCTGGGCACTTTGAAGCCATTGAATCGTGAGAGCAAGACACACAGTTGCTACAGCTATGTCGGTTTGTTTGTCTGTTTCCCTGCTGCACGGGCATGCCGGTGTCTGTTTCCATGCAGCTATCGATGTGGGAGGACGTGTGCAACGCACGATCGCTATAGTGTGCCTGCTCGGGCTGAAGCTGCTGTGTGAGAATGGCTGGGGGCCGAGTGTATGCTGCAGAGCTGTCTGTTAGCATAGTAGAGCATTCCAATGCACGGGGGCCGAGTGTATGCTGCAGAGCTGTCTGTTAGCATAGTAGAGCATTCCAATGCACCTGTAGTGCTGATTTAATTGCTCCATCAAGTTGTAAATGGTCAGATTCCAAAAGCAGTTTCTCCCTTGTCTTTTCACATAACGTCCCCTCTATCAGCTGATCCCCGAGGATCTCGTCCTGAAGTGCCCCATTGTTACAAAAGCTAGACAAGTCACTCAGATTAGCCATGTAGTTTCGAATTGACTCACCGGGCCATGGTGTCCCGGTGAAATGGTTTCGTAGAAGGCTGACTGCAGCATTGAATGTAGGAGCCCATCCAAGCGCTCTGAAAATCCTCTACACCGAGGCAGTGACGGCGCAGTGTTGTCCTCCACTTGTCGGAGATTGTAGAAAAGTTCAGAGCGTCAAGATAAGTGTTTAAACTTTCAAGACAGTTATTCCTTTCCAGGCATGAAAAGGAATGGCACTGGTGGGGGTAAACTGAATTCAGCCATCCTCGTCGCCAATGCTGTATCTAGTTTAGCTGTAGAAGAACATACGTCTGCGCAGTTTCACATTGTACATCACTCTGACGTTTAATGACATGTGCCATTCATTCTGACCACCCATCTAAACCATAACGATGTACAGTGGGTCCCAATGGTTGGGTTGAAGAAAACGTAATGGGTTAGGAGTTGATGCTGCATGGCTTTACAATAGCCTACACATAGGCCTGTAGGTATTAGCCTACCATGTCTTTATTTGGGCGGCAGATAGCCTAGTGGTTAGAGCCAGTAACCGAAAGGTTGCTGGGTCGAATCCCCGAGCTGACAAGGTAAAAATCTGTCGTTCTGCCCCTCAACAAGGCAGTTAACCCACTGTTCCCTGGTAGGCTGCTATTGTAAATAAGAATTTGTTCTTAACTGACTTGGCTAGTTAAATAAAGATTAAATTAAAAAATTAAAAAAGATCAATCAAATAGGCCTAATTTTCTCAATACTCAGTCAGAATAGACGTCATTAATTAGTAGGCTACTAGCATAGAACAATAGCTTCATTCATCAGGGATCTATGCGGCACAGGTGTGCGCCTACTTAGGCCTATGCTACATGAGATTGTTATCGCCATGCTTCATTTGTGCAGAGCGTCTTTCAAACAGTTATAGATCAATTGTTTAATAACTATAACAAATATTACTGGAGTTATTTTTGTAAGTAATTCGACCAATGTAGGGGTGCACAATGCTGGTCTTCAGTTCCAAACTCCAGCTAGTTATTGTTTCTCACTGGCATGCTGCACTTTTGGATGAGAGTGACTCGCTTCAATCGGTATCTTGTTAAAAGATAAGAATGGGAACAAGCAGTGTAAGGGCCAAAGCTGTTAAACACCTATGCCACACAATTGTAATGTCCATGGAGCCTCCCTGATGAAAAAGACTGCAGTTAGAGTGCAGTATAACTATAGTATGCTGCAAATACTGCGTCCACAATAAGAATAGTTTTTTTTTATACAGTAATTTTGCAGTGCAACTGCAGTTACAGTGCGGTATAACTTTAGTTCAACTGCAGTACACTGCAGTTATTCTGCAATTACTGTGTCCAAAATACCACAGTTAATGCACTTTTACTGCCGTTTGAAAACTGCAATCTTTCTTTTGGTAATGCCTCGATTGATCAGGCTCAAAACCCAAAAATGTTCTGTCCTAATCACGAGGGGCACTCTGAAGAGAATTGATGTAATTTGTACCAAAAAAGTTGTCCTAGTTGTGAATAAGAGTGGATAATGAGTTATGTCTCTCAATAGTGAAAGAAAAGTCAGTAAGCCACTCTCTTCGTTCTGGAACAACGGGATCTAAGTCCCGTATTTCCTCTCAGATGGAAAATTAATGCTAACAGTAAACTAACAGTAAACTGGCAGAGCTAATGCAACTAAAGCTGTAGACAGGAAGAAAAGACTTGCATGTTTTAATTTTCCCAGCAGGCAACCAGCGCATGTTAACATAAACACACACATACACAAACACTGGTTCTGTCATTGTCGATGCTATTTATTGTGCGACACCATCTGTAAGGCTCTAGGCTAGGGTATGCTGCTGTGTCCATTTTGATGTAGCTTCCTGTATAACTTTGCATTATGCTAATAAACATATCACAGTAATTTAAATTCACATCAGGGTAAGGATTAGTCTCATTGCAAATGCAATAGCTTATTTACATGATAATACAATTATTTGATGTTTTTATCAAGCACATTCTCAGCTTTGTAGACAGAGTTTATGCAGATGTGACAGTGCCAATGTTTGAAGATTTCCTAGTTTTCAAAGGGAGATTCCCTGCTGTGTGATGTGGATGTTTGTTGTCTGTCCTTATACTCTCTCACTTTGTGTGTGTGTGTGTGTGTGTTGCTTGCGTGTGCATGGATGCATGCTTCAGTGAAAAGGTATTAAAATCAGTGGTGTACTTTACTTTAATATTTATATTTTAGACAACTTTTACTCCACTACATTCCTATAGAAAATAATGTACTTTTTACTCCGTATATTTTCCTTGACACCCAAAAGTACTAGTTATATTTTGAATGTTTAGCAGGACAGGAAAATTGTCTAATTCCTGCACTTATCAAGAGAACATCCCCGGTCATCCTTACTTTCTCTGATCTGGCAGACTCACTAAACACAAATGCTTCGTTTGTGAAGGACGTCTGTCTGAGCGTTGGAGTGTGCCCTGGCTATCCATAAATGAAAAAATCAAGAATATCGTGCTGTCTGGTTTGCTTAATATAAGGAATTTGAAATGATTTATGCTTTTACTTTTGATACTTTATATTTTAGCGATTACATTTACTTTTGATACTTAAGTGTATTTAAAACCAAATACTTTTTGACTTACTCAAGTAGTATTTTTCTGGGTGACTTTCACTTTTACCTGAGTCATTTTCTTTTAAAGTATCTTTACTTCTACTCAAGTATGACAATTGGGCACATTTTCCATCACTGATTAAAATCCTTCGCTGGAGGTTCTGAATACTTCTTGTTTTCTGTTCTACCTGATAATTAATTGCACCCACCTGGTGTCCCAGGTCTAAATCAGTCCCTGATTAGAGGGAAACAGATCCAGAAACGGGTCCAGATTTTAATTGGATGGTTTTAGTGTGTGCACCTATGTGTTTGATAAAGAGAGAGAAGAGAGAAATAGCATATGTGAATGTGGGCGTGTGACCTACCTATATTGATGTGTGCCTGTGTCTATTAGAGAGCTGAACCCTAGTGTGTAACATATGGATTGTTTTCCCTCTTTGTCTCACACATCACAAACAGGGTCTTTTGAGCATGAGGCACCCAGGATTGTGGAACGAGATCCCCACTGTCCAGTCAGTGTGAGAAACTCAGCCTCTCTTCTCTCCAGCCTTCTTCTCGATCAAACAACACCCCTTTCCCAGGGATGCCAGGTACATGCATCAGCAGCTCTTCGAAACCAGAGGTAGCCCTCCCTAACCCTGCTCTGATCTAGAAAGGAGGGTCACACACGGTACGCCCAACCCTGTGTCCCCACCACCCCCCACCAGCTGCCTGCTGCTCTGAGCTCCCAGTACTACACCACCTCCCCTGACCCACTATCTCCCGTACTGCTACCACCATGGCCAGGGAGTCCAAACACCCCTCCCTCTTCCTTCACAGCTTCCTCTTCCTACTGACCACCAAATGCTACTGGCTGTTGGCCTCTGCCACTCAGAAGCCCCCAGACCCCCAGCTGCCTCTGCAGGAGTACGCCCATTCCATCCGGCTGGACGGTGACATCATGCTGGGTGGCCTATTCCCTGTGCACTCCCGTGGCGAGAGAGGAGTGCCCTGCGGGGAGCTGAAGAAGGAGAAGGGCATTCATAGGCTGGAGGCCATGCTGTTTGCGATTGACCTGATCAACAAGGACCCAGAGCTGCTCCCTAATGTGACACTGGGGGCACGCATCCTGGACACCTGTTCTAGAGACACCTATGCCCTGGAGCAGTCGCTGACTTTCGTCCAGGCACTCATCGAGAGGGACGGCTCAGATGTGCGCTGTGCCAACGGAGACCCGCCCATCTTCGCCAAGCCGGACAAGGTGGTGGGGGTCATAGGGGCGGCGGCTAGCTCGGTGTCTATCATGGTGGCCAACATCCTGCGGCTCTTCAAGGTGAGGATTCTGTTTCCGCTATTTAAAATGGGATGTTGTTTTTTCCTATAGTCCATGTTCTCTATGTTAGTTAAGCTGAAGTTTGACTCAGGCTTAATATCTAGTTCTAGCCTTCTCTATAGGCTGTGAAAAGGTCAAAGATGTATTGTGTTTTTGTCTTCCCTTCAAGGTTCTGTTGGTTGGCATAGCAGACTTTGTTCCGCTGCCTTTGACAATAGAATGCAGATGGGGCTTCCCTAGGCTGTGGTGTGGTGGAGCGTCATCTTGAGAACCATCTGCAAAGGCTTTAATTTAAATATTATTTTTCCAAGCTAGTGGCTGGGCTTTTGTTAGAAATGTAGGGATTTTCTTGACACAAGCATCATGATCCTGTCACATTACATCAGCTGGTATTAGAAATAATTCAAAATGATGGGTTGACACCTTTTCTCTGGCATAGAGACGTATGGGCTGCGTGCTTGGTTGGTTCACTATTGAAGCAGATAAAGCTCAATTAGCCAACACCCCATTAGAATATAGTCAGTGTTATTCAAATATATTTGACTAACTCCAGAGGGCTAGAAACTATCGGTTGGTCTTAAGCAGGAGTTTACAACGGTTCTTGCATTCCAATCAGAAGGTCTGAATGTCAGCGACTGACCAGTGGTAGACACATGAAAAGGTCAAACCATTGATGTGAATCGACTGACTATGATATGGAGTCTGGGTTCCCAGAG
The DNA here is from genome assembly GCF_034236695.1 of Oncorhynchus nerka. Classification (NCBI taxonomy): domain Eukaryota; kingdom Metazoa; phylum Chordata; class Actinopteri; order Salmoniformes; family Salmonidae; genus Oncorhynchus; species Oncorhynchus nerka. The sequence goes on along the minus strand of NW_027040321.1, from coordinate 125,606 downwards.
ATGTAATTTAGCACATAGTTGTTGTTGGAATATGTAGTGTCAGCCTGACGAGGTATATTGTTCCCATGTATATAAATATAAACTGATATTAATATTGTAGCATATTGCTCTCAAAACAGCTTGATCTTTTTTTTCTCCCTTAGTAATAGAAAAAGCAACTGTTCTGGAGCTAAAAATAGAAGGTTTGAAATTAGATAGACATGCATTGATACGTTGCATTAATCTAATACAGCCATTGTCCTTTTCATAGTCGTCACCGACTAAATAAATATTCACTATTCTGCTTGAGGAGAAAAGGTGACAGTGCAGAATGACCCGGACCGGGAAATATTGAATGAGGTTGAATCTTCGGCCTAAAGCGGTGGCATGAGCATTGACCTGTCTGATTAATTAAGATGGAATAGCTTGAAGAAGCAGGTAGCATCAGAGGTCAGAACGGGGAAGGGCCTGACTGGCTACAGAGGTTATGCCTTAACAAAGTGGATCATGTAAACCAGCGGTTCCCAAACTTTTTATAGTTCCGTACCCCTTCAAACATTCAACATCCAGCTGCGTGCCCCTCTAGCACCAGGGTCAGCGCATTCTCAAATGTTGTTTTTGTCATCATTGTAAACCTGCCACACACACACCCCATACAATACATTTATTAAACATAAGAATAAGTGTGAGTTTGTGTCACAACCCGGCTCGTGGGAAGTGACAAAGAGCTCTTATAGGACAAGGGCACTAATAATAATCAATAATTTTGCTATTTATGTGCTTGAAAGGATTCTCATAACTCTGCAATGATGGGTTGGAGAGAGTCTCAGTCTTAAATCATTTTCCACACAGTCTGTGCCTGTATATAGTTTTCATGCTAGTGAGGGCCGAGAATCCACTCTCACATAGGTGCCTGGTTACAAAGGGCATCAGTGTCTTAACAGCATGATTTGCCAAAGCAGGATACTCTGAGCGCAGCCCAATTCACAAATCTGGCAGTGGCTTCTGATTAAATTTGATTTTCACAGAGCCACTTGTTGCAATTTCGATGAGGCTCTCTTATTCAGATATCGGTAAGTGTACTGGAGGCAGGGCATGAAAGGGATAACGAGTCCAGTTGTTTGTGTCATCTGTTTTGGGAAAGTACCTGCGTAATTGCACACCCAACTCACTCAGGTGCTTCACTATGTCACATTTGACATTGTCTGTAAGCTTGAGTTCATTTGCACACAAAAAAGCATGCAATGATGGAAAGACCTGTGTGTTGTCCTTGTTAATGCAGACAGAGAAGAGCTCCAACTTCTTAGTCACAGCCTCAATTTTGTCCCGCACATTGAATATAGTTGCGGAGAGTCCCTGTAATCCTAGATTCAGATCATTCAGAGAAAAAACATCACCCAGATAGGCCAGTAGTGTGAGAAACTCATCATCATGCAAGCGGTCAGACAAGTGAAAATGATGGTCAGTAAAGAAAACTTTAAGCTCGTCTCTCAATTTTAAAAAACGTGTCAATACTTTGCCCCTTGATAACCAGCGCGCTTCTGTATGTTGTAAAAGCGTTATACATGGTCACTGCCCATAACATTGCATAGTGCAGAAAATACACAAGAGTTCAGGGGCCTTGCTTTAACAAAACAATTTTCACAGTAGTGTCCAAAATGTCTTTCAAGCTGTAAGTGATTCCCAATGCAGCAAGAGCCTCTCGGTGGATGCTGCAGTGGACCCAAGTGGTGTCAGGAACAACTGCTTGCATGCGAGTTACCACTTCACTATGTCTCCCTGTCATGGCTTTTGCACCATCAGTACAGATACCAACACATCTTGACCACCGAAGTCCATTTCATGTCACAAAGCTGTCCAAGTACTCTAAAAATATTGTCCTGTTTTCCAGTGGTTTGCAGAAGAGGATGTCTTCCTTAATTGACCCCCCAATAAACATAACAGACATTACCCAGGAGCGGTGCCAGGCCCGCCACGTCTGTTGACTCATCCAGCTGTAACGCATAGAATTCACTGGCTTGTATGCGAAGCAGTAATTGTTTCAAACATCTCCTGCCATGTCACTGATGCTTTGTGAAACAGTTGTTTGATGAAGTCATTATCTGTATAGTTTTTTTGCCTTTTCCCCAGCATTGTCCCAGCCATATCCGCGGCAAGAGGAATAATTAGGTCCTCCACAGTAGTATGTGCTTGCCTGTCTTAGCCACTCGGTAGCTCACCATATAACAGGCTTTTAGCCCCTTCTTATTAATGGCTTACTACTCGAAAGTCGTCTTAATTCTCGCTCCAAAAACTCCTGTGGCTTATTTCTTAAATTGGCATGTTTTGTTTCTAAATGTCTGCGCAAGAGTGAAGGTTTCACCGAGTTGTGAGATTTTTGCACATATAACACACTGTGGCTGAGGAAAGGCACTACTCCCAATATAAGTGAACCCCAAATAAATGTAGTTCTCATCATATTTGCACCTCTGCGATGGTCCAACATCCCTGTCTGTTGTTCGGTGCTTTCCCGGGTAAGGGGGCAGTAGCTCTTCGGCTGCATCAGGTTCACAACTGTCAGTATCCATGCTAGCTGGGCTAGCAACAAATGTAGAATTACTGATGCTAGCATTGGATGTGCTCGTGGAAGCAGAACAACTTGTGCCATTGACAGGTGTAGGTGTAGTACTGCTGGTAGTAGCAGTACTACCAGTAGAGCTGGTATGTGTCTCTATGGCCTTACTAAATGTAATTTTTATTTTTTATTTTTTTATGTCAATCACAACTTTATTGGGCTTACCCCCGACGGCATTTCCCACAGTTTGGCAATACCTGATGTAAACCATCTGCTGGCTGCAAGACGTTATGTGAACCACATGTCATTTTTTTGAAGGGATACACATTCTCTTTCAACTTGTTCGTATTTAACCCCCACAACACACTTGTCTTCTACCCAACACCTCCCGGTGATATATAGGTCTCAGAAAAACCTCCATATTAATGTCCGGTGAAGAATGCGCTACATCCTGAGCACGGAAGCACTGATTTTACACTCCATTACTCCCATAAACAGACTAAGAATGCTTTCTTCGCTATTGATTCGTGTGCAGAAGGCTGACACAATTACAGTCTTAGTAATGGAATGGATATGCACAGCTTCATCCGCAAGACAAGCAGAGCACTCCAGAGAATTGTTCTCCTTTAAGTACTGCTGTGGAATCAGCTTCCACTTTCACCCAATCCCAACCTTTACCATTGGGGTTGTGGTTTGTTGTCCTGTGTTTAGTGGTGGTGTAGTAGTGGTTTAAATGGATGTCGGTCTAAGGGAGATCCCATTCACCTGTCATTCCAAACTGACTGCCTCAATTAATCAAGTTTGTGATCATCCATAATGTAAATATATCCAGTTTTACTGTGCACTATATTTGTGTAATTAGGTGTAATTACATTTTGGGACAACGTATACAATAGAAAAGGTGCTAACCCAGGACCACTTTGACGTTCTGTGGTAGTGTCACCGAAGATGATGTGCTCAGCATGTGACTAGGCAGAGAGCCTTCATGGTGTATGGTTCAGTGAGCCTGTTGGCACCTGAAGGTGGTGCGGTCAACGTGCCCTCCTCTGAGCCCTCTGACCCAAATGAGGCTGACCTGTGGTGTGCTCTGTGGGGTTTGATTCGTTTTACTGATGTTCAAATGATGATGATGATGATGGACCTGAGGCATTCCATTCAAACAACAAAATGGTTATGTCATTAGGACAACAAAAAAAGTCTTCAATGTGACACTCAATGCCATTCTGGAAAGCTGACAAAACGAATGATTTATCAATTGTAATTTCACTCTTTGAAATACACTGAACAAAAATAAATGTAAAGTGATGGTCCCACATTTCATGAGCTGAAATAAAACATTGCATACATTTTCCATATCCTAAAAAGCTTATTTCGCTTATTTTGTGCACAAATATTTTACATTTGTTTAAACAGCATGATACTTACATAGGTGCACCTTGTGCTGGGGACAATAAAAGGCCACTCTAAAATGTACAGTTTGGTCATACAACACAATGCCATTGGCATGCTGACTAGAGGAATGTCCACCAGGACTTTTGCCAGAGAATTGAATGTTCATTTCTCTACCATAAACCGCCTCCAATGTCATTTTAGAGAATTTGGCAGTACATCCAAGCGGCCTCACAACCTCAGACCATGTGTATTTGGGCGAGTGGTTTGCTGATGTCGACGTTGTGAACAGAGTGGCCCATGGTGGCAGTGGAGTTGTAGTATGGACAGAAATAAGCTATGGACACGAACACAATTGTATTTTATCGATGTCTATTTGAATGCACAGAGATACCGTGACGAGATCATGAGGCCCATTGCCGTGCTATTAATTTGCCGCAATCACCATATGTTTCAGCATGATAATGCATGGCCCCATGTCACAAGGATTTGTACACAACTCCTGGAAGCTGAAAATGTCCCAGTTCTTCCATGGCCTGCATATTCACCAGACATGTCAACCATTGAGCATGTTTGGGATGCTTTGGATCGGCGTGTACGACAGCATGTTCCAGTTCCCGCTAATATCCAGCAACTTCGCACAGCCATTGAAGAGGAGTGTGACAACATTCCACAGACCACAATCATTAGCCTGATCAACTCTATACGAAAGAAGTGTGTTGCACTGCATGAGGCAAATGGTGGTCACATCAGATAATGACTGGTCTTCTGATCCACGCCCCTACTTTTTTTCATGTGAAATCCATAGATTAAGACCTAATGAATTGATTTCAATTGACTGTTTTCCATGTGTGAACAGTAATATCTTTGAAATTGTGGCATGTTGCGTTTATATTTTTGTTCAGTGTATTATCCCAGTGTATGGAAATAATTAAGACAAACTATATAGCCGGAAGGTTCTATTAGGGTACGGACCATTGTGACAAAAATGTCCTGCACTAAATCTGTAATGAGTTACATGATTCATCTTTAACTGAAGAGACAAGTCATACTTGGCTAATGAGGAGAGAAGGGGTTACCAACATGAGTTATCTAAAATTAGCTCTAAATTATGCAGGGCATTTTATCAACAAATTCAAACACCACTAATTTGCACAAAAATGTTTGATTTGTCCCCTATTTCAGTAGTCAGATATTCCAACCTGTCTCTTCTGCAGTCACATTGCACTTTTGACAAGATATATATCATAAGGATGTGATACTGGTGATGTTAAACACTTTTACAATCATTGTGAGATCTGATATTCTGTGCATCGCAAGACGGGACGTAGGCCAATGTCATATCATCAACCAATTACATTTGTCAAATCCATTTGGTCTAAATACCAGCTAAACTTGGAGAGGACAGTTAACTACTTACAAACGCGTGTTTCTGATGAAGAGCTACAAAAGCAAGTACATAGCCATATTAGACTAAAAAAAATATATAGGCCTAAGGTGATTTCGTCACACTTGTAAGGCTCTCCATGCTCATTAGTTGCTCATTAAACATATTTGCTGCTAGACTACTTCACTTAATCCAGTTTTCAAGGTCTCCCTTCCTAACTGTTTTATATTCCCTGAGACCAACCAGAAATGTTTCCTTTGCCAAATATTCCCAGATTTTCATAAAACAGCCACACATTTAGTCTGTTGTTTTTGCTTGACCAAATTTAGCTCGAAGCAAAAGAGTAGTCCATCGGCACGGTTCAATTAGCTTGTTCAATGAAGCGGGAGGGGGATTTTTGTCTCACAAAATCATCCCTTTGTCCCACATTTGGGTATAATAAATGTGGTCACCCTAGTCCCAGTATTAGCTGAACAAAGACTGGGGTAGATTCAGTGCTAAAGTAAGGACATAATTATAACAGGGTCAGTGGAGTGGTGGTGCATATAATTGCTGCATTGTTCTTCTCTGCAGAACCAACCTTTGTCTATACCTCTGATGATATTGGTTTGGCTGAATATGTATCTTCACAGGAAATAGTGAATAGTAGACTAGCACAAATGAAACTCTGTATTGAGGAGAAAGCCAGTAAGTGAGGAATATAGATGCTTCATCATAACTTTATTGTTTTGGGTGCCCTTGTGATTTTTTTTGAGAACATATCCTTTAGGAAGAGCAGTAATAACTTTATTGATTCATTCATAGCCAAGGGAGGTAAGATTAGCTGTGAATCGTTTTAGGTAATGAATGTTTCTGGTGGTCACTGCAGCTACCGCTCTCTGCAGGGTTGCCACCTTTGGTCACACTTCCACCCTTCACCCTGGTTGTCCTTTGAGCTTCTTAATAAAGTGCAGAAGACTTGGGCCAGGATACCAAGCAGGAAAGCTTTGGAACACACAAATAGCAATCACAAAGTGTATAGAGGATTATGTTTTTAAGACCTCTGTGTAATTTTGTGCACGCATGTGTGTGTGTTTGTGTGTGTGTAAGGCTTTGAGCATGTATATTAAGTGTCTCTGTGTATGTGGATGTGTGTGTGTTGATGTGTGTATGTGGATGCGTGTGTGTATGGATGTGCAGGATAACTAATCTTGCAGGGAAATGATGTCCACCCCCTAATTTCCATTATAGAATTAGACTACCAGCAGTGTCAGTGTCGCACTGCAGTCTTAATCAATACACCCTCCTAGAACCTCCAGCGAGTGTGTGTGCGTTTTTCACCCCCCCACCACCCCCACATACACACACATTTTGGTCATGCCTACTCATTTTGGGTGAGTGTGGAAATAGGGTGCATGGTGCCAGTTCAATTAAGAGATCAGGGTTGAATAGCACACTGTGATGACGTCTCCTCTACTTATCCGTCTTTGAGTGGATGGTAGTATAGGGGTTTATTATGTGTAGGTTTGGGGGGGGGGTTCTGCCTAAGGTTCTTTCCTGTGGGAGTCAGGCAAGACAGCATTCATCAGACATCTCAGACCTCAAAATGTCTCAATAACATTAGTCAACTACTCCCGACATGTATGTGTAGATTCAGCTATAAATCCTCAAATGATTGGGAAAGATTGAGAAAAATATATACTTCCTGTTACTAAATTGACTAGATGAGAGAGTGTGGATGCATTTGTTTCTCATGAGATTGTCACTTTTATTCTTGTTAGTTAGTTAGTTAGCCCCACAGGAAGTGTCAAAACTTCCGTTTGTATCATAATGGTATTTATAGGAAATTCAAAGGAAAAAATTAAACCCAATGAGACCACTTCTTTGGGTTGTCACTAGTTAACACAACCACAAAATAATAAACCTGCCTATTACTACAATTTCTCCTTTTAAAGGCCCAGTGCAGTCAAAAATGTTATTTCCTGTGTTTTATATATATTTCCACACCATGAGGTTGGACTAATACTGTGAAAATTATATTATTGCCCTTTTCGTGTAAGAGCTGTTTGAAAAGACCACCTGAAATCTCAGCCTGTTATGCTGGGATGGAGTTTTGGCCTTCCTGGTGACATACCAGGCGGTAAATTATTATTAAAAAAATATTAATATTTGTTTTTACAGCTTTCCTGCTACATTTACATACATTGTACTTTTCTATACAGCAATCCCATAACAATAATACACTACCAAACATAAACTCTTTAATCCCAACCCTCAGCCACTCTCAAACCCATCCAACCTACCACCATAGACCTCAGCTCTTTAATCCCAACCCTCAGCCACTCTCAGCCCATCCAACCTACCACCATAGACCTCAGCTCTTTAATCCCAACTCTCAGCCACTCTCAGCCCATCCCACCTACCACCATAGACCTCAGCTCTTTAATCCCAACCCTCAGCCACTCTCAGCCCATCCCACCTACCACCATAGACCTCAGCTCTTTAATCCCAACCCTCAGCCACTCTCAGCCCATCCCACCTACCACCATAGACCTCAGCTCTTTAATCCCAACCCTCAGCCACTCTCAGCCCATCCCACCTACCACCATAGACCTCAGCTCTTTAATCCCAACCCTCAGCCACTCTCAGCCCATCCCACCTACCACCATAGACCTCAGCTCTTTAATCCCAACCCTCAGCCACTCTCAGCCCATCCCACCTACCACCATAGACCTCAGCTCTTTAATCCCAACCCTCAGCCACTCTCAGCCCATCCCACCTACCACCATAGACCTCAGCTCTTTAATCCCAACCCTCAGCCACTCTCAGCCCATCCCACCTACCACCATAGACCTCAGCTCTTTAATCCCAACCCTCAGCCACTCTCAGCCCATCCCACCTACCACCATAGACCTCCCTTGTTTGGTTTCCATGTGCCGTGTATTTTTCAATTGTACTGTGATGTTTTACATTATTTTTGAATCTTTCTAATCGCATAATAGCCACAGATTGTGAGCTAAAGATGAAAACCTTTCCTACGAGTATTATTGTATTAATGATTGATAGACTATGGCTTTCCAGATCGCCCAACACTGCTATTTGTAAGGTTACTTTCAGTGAATGTTGTGATTTTTTTTAACCATTCCTAAACCTGTGACAAGAAACAACACCAAAATAAATGATCTAGTGATTTTGTCTCTTCACAGCAAAATCTACAGAGCTGAGATTGTTGCATGCCCCATATATATATATAACATTCTGTTGGTGGCAAGAATGTTCTATAATCATTCAAATTGAAAAACTCTTAAGTGTTGAATCAAGTGTTGTTTTTTTGTATCAGTTCATGTACCATATGCTATGGAATCAGTACATCGAAAATCTCTTCCCATTTATTTTGCAACCTGTATGGCACAGCTGTCAACATTTTTATCCTCAAATGAAACTGGTATATTTTTCTATTCAATCTCTCAGACAATTTGTATCTTTAATATATGGCAGACAAACAAGTTCCCTACCTTCTCCATCTTTCACTTAAAGTTGAAGTCGGAAGTTTACATACACCTTAGCCAAATACATTTAAACTCAGTTTTTACAATTCCTGACATTTAATCCTAGTACAAATCCCCTGCCTTAGGTCAGTTAGGATCACCACTTTATTTTAAGAATGTGAAATGTCAGAATAATAGTAGAGAGAATAATTTATTTCAGCTTTTAATTCTTTAATCACATTCCCAGTGGGTCACAAGTTACATACACTCAATTAGTATTTGTTAGCATTGCCTTTAAATTGTTTAACTTGGGTCAAACGTTTCGGGTAGCCTTCCACAAGCTTCTCACAATAAGTTGGGTGAATTTTGGCCCATTCCTCCTGACAAAGCTGGTGTAACAGTCAGATTTGTAGGCCTCCTTGCTCGCACACACTTTTTCAGTTCTGCCCACACATTTTCTATAGGATTGAGATCAGGGCTTTGTGATGGCCACTCCAATACCTTGACTTTGTTGTCCTTAAGCCATTTTGCCACAACTTGGGGGAAGTATGCTTGGGGTCATTGTCCATTTGGAAGACCTATTTGCGACCAAGCTTTAACTTCCCAAGCTTTAACTTCCTGACTGATGTCTTGAAATGCTGCTTCAATATATCCACATAATTTGCTCGGCCAAGGTAACCCATTTCATGAAGCTCCCGATCAAAGGTTGTTGTGCTGACGTTGCTTCCGTCAGCTGTTTGGAACTTGGGTAGTGAGTGTTGCAACTGAGGACAGACGATTTTTACACGATACGTGCTCAGCACTCGGCGATCACGTTCCGTGCGCTTGTGTGGCCTACCACTTTGCGGTTGAGTCGTTGTTCCTCCTAGACGTTTCCACTTCACAATAACAGCACTTACATTTGACTGGGGCAGCTCTAGCTTGTTGGAAAAGTGGCATCCTATGACAGTGCCACGATGAGTCACTGAGCTCTTCAGTAAGGCCATTCTACTGCCAATGTTTGTCTATGGAGATTGCATGGTTGTGTCTGGCTGAAATAGCCTAACCCACTAATTTGAAGGGGTGTCCACATACTTTGTATATGTAGCGAACTTACTGATTTTAGGATAAAAACGGCTGCATGTGACCTTTTTATATCTGATTTTAAACCTAACCTTAACCCTAATGATTGATACTCTCACCCCTAATCTTAATCACACTGTTAACCGTATGCCTAACCCTAACTTTAAAATAAGACCAATAAAACAAATAGTTGTTTTCATAATTTTTTACGTTACGTTACAGCCAATGTTGACTTTGTGACTGTCTTATCTAGTGGAAACAACTTAGTTGCTCCATGGTGGGTAGATCAAATTAATGATCTTACTCATTATATCAGCACTTGGCCATCCCTGATCGAATCCAAATGGGGAGAGATCTGCTAAACTCATTTCGATATTCATTTTACTGCACCAACAGGCTCTCTACTCACCGTCTATAAAACACCACTCTCAGATACCAACCCTCCATAGGTTAAGAGGCACTTAGCAACAGGATTGTAGTCAAGAGATGTTCTGTGTACGGTATCTTTAGAGAGAGCCGAATTGACAGAGAGAGGTTGGCTAGACAAAGTATATCTAGCTGTCTGTAAATGTACAGGCAGTTCCTGATCACACTCTGTGGGAGTAGCCTGTTCAGTTATTGACATATGCTAAGGTAAAGGTTAAAACTGTATATGTCAAGACTGCATCCAGTAACAGAAAGGGTTCCTCTGGAAGTTCTCTTCCCTTGTAGATAGACCAACTAAAGGCAAGATACATGCTGCTAAATAGAAATAACATCTTCAACTAGAGACCATAAAACACGTTAAAGCTCTGCAACTCCTAACACTACATTATCTAACAGAAAAGGGGCACGGGTAACAAAGTAATATCCTGCCGCATAGCCAAAGGATGTAAAAAGATTGTAAAAATATAAAAAAAATCACGCTCAAGCCAATAACCTTTTACTTTATGTAGTCGGCAAATGGACATGGACATTATTTTCAGTCGATTGTAATTACCTTAAACAGACTGCGATTACACTCGCACTGTGATCTGGTTTGGAGAATATGTGGAGGTGCTTGGTGGACATTATTTTCAGTCGATTGTAATTACCTTAAACAGACTGCGATTACACTCGCACTGTGATCTGGTTTGGAGAATATGTGGAGGTGCTTGGTGGACATTATTTTCAGTCGATTGTAATTACCTTAAACAGACTGCGATTACACTCGCACTGTGATCTGGTTTGGAGAATATGTGGAGGTGCTTGGTGGACATTATTTTCAGTCGATTGTAATTACCTTAAACAGACTGCGATTACACTCGCACTGTGATCTGGTTTGGAGAATATGTGGAGGTGCTTGGTTGAGAAATTGCATACCACAAATGTGGCTCTGCAATATTGTAAATCTAATTTCCATTTGGTATAATGGCAAACCCCGCTGGGGCGGTATCGGGGGCTCCGATGGGATCATACTCTTCCATTTGGAATTTCCTTGCCACTGCATGCAGTGGGTCAACAGGGAGCCAGAGTACTTACAGGCAATTGTGTGTGTGTATGGATGTTTTTTAAGCTAAGCCCCATGTATAAGGTCTACTTTCAGCCTGAGGTGTTTTTGTTATACAAGGAGAGCATTCCGGGAAACTGATGATATTCAGAATGAGTCACACAGCGGAGTTTCACTCTTACTATGCTTTAGGAACTCATTTTTTGGACAGTGAATGTTTTTCCTGCTATATGTATGCCATTTAGCTGACACCTTTATTCAAATGAGTCACTAGGCAGTGGAATAATGATTGACCAGCTATTTGCATAAAAGTGAGTTTGAGTTTGGAGTCAAGGTCTTAAACAAATGAAATCAATCAAAAATGGAGCTTGACATGGTCTTGACCCATAGTATTGTGGCGTGTAATGCAATATTGAGTATGACAACCTAATGTTTAGGCCTGTCTTTTTAGGTTTTACAGCTTATTTGTTACATATACATTTGACATACATTGTACATATAGTGCCTTACGAAAGTATTCATACCCTTTGACTTATTCCACATTTTGCTGTGTTACAGCCTGAATTCAAAATGGATGAAATAACACATTTTCTCTCACCCATCTACACACAATACCCCACAATGACCAAGTGAAAACATGTTATTATTATTTGTTCTAATATATTGAAAATGAAATACAGAAATATCTCATGTACTTAACTATTCACACACCTGAGTCAATACTTAGTAGAATCAGCTTTGACAGCGATTACAGCTGTGAGTCTTTTGGGGTTAGTCTCTAAGAGCAACTCCAGTGTAGATTTGGCCTTGAGGTTATTGTCATTCTGAAAGGTGAATTCATGTCCCAGTGTCTGATGGAAAGTAGACTGGTTTTCTTCTAGGATTTTGCTTGTGCTTAGCTCCATTTAGTTTATATATCCTGAAAACCTCCCCAGTCCTTAACGATTACAAGCATACCCATAACATATGCAGCCACCACTATGCTTGAAATTATGGAGAGTGGTACTCCGTAATGTGTCATAATGGATTTGCCCCAAACATAACACTTTGTATTCAGGTCAAAAAGTTAATAGCTTGGCCACATTCTTTGCATTATTACTTTAGTGCCTTATTGCAAACAGGATGCATGTTTTGGAATATTTTTTATTCTGTACAGGCTTCCTTCTTTTCACTCTGTCAATTAGGTTATTATTTTGGAGTAACTACAATATTGTTGATCCACCTTCAGTTTTCTCCTATCACAGCCATTAAAGTCTGTAACTGTTTTAAAGTCACCATTGGCCTGATTGGGAAATCCCTGAGCTGTTTCCTTCCTCTCCAGCAACTCAGCAAACTTCCGGCGCCGACAGAGATGGCCGCCTCGCTTCGCGTTTCTAGGAAACTATGCAGTTTTATGTTTTTTTACGTGTTATTTCTTACATTAGTACCCCAGGTCATCTTAGGTTTCATTACATACAGTCGAGAAGAACTACTGAATATAAGATCAGCGTCAACTCACCATCAGTACGACCAAGAATATGTTTTCCGCGACGCGGATCCTGTGTTCTGTCTTACAAACAGGTCAACGGAATTGATTCCATACAGCGACCCCAAAAAACGACTCCGGAAAAGAGGGAAAAGAGGCGGTCTTCTGGTCAGACTCCGGAGACGGGCACACCGTGCACCACTCCCTAGCATTCTTCTTGCCAATGTCCAGTCTCTTGACAACAAGGTTGATGAAATCCGAGCAAGGGTAGCATTCCAGAGGGACATCAGAGACTGTAACGTTCTTTGCTTCACGGAAACTTGGCTCACTGGAGAGACGCTATCCGGGGCGGTGCAGCCAACGGGTTTCTCCACGCATCGCGCTGACAGAAACAAACATCTTTCTGGTAAGAAGAGTGGCGGGGGCGTATGCCTCATGACTAACGAGACATGGTGTGATGAAAGAAACATACAGGAACTCAAATCCTTCTGTTCACCTGATTTAGAATTCCTCACAATCAAATGTAGACCGCATTATCTACCAAGAGAATTCTCTTCGATTATAATCACAGCCGTATATATCCCCCCCCAAGCAGACACATCGATGGCTCTGAACGAACTTTATTTAACTCTTTGCAAACTGGAAACCATTTATCCGGAGGCTGCATTCATTGTAGCTGGGGATTTTAACAAAGCTAATCTGAATACAAGACTCCCTAAATTTTATCAGCATATCGATTGCGCAACCAGGGGTGGTAAAACCTTGGATCATTGATACTCTAACTTCCGCGACTCATATAAGGTCCTGCCCCGCCCCCCTTTCGGAAAAGCTGACCACGACTCCATTTTGTAGATCCCTGCCTACAGACAGAAACTTAAACAAGAGGCTCCCACGCTGAGGTCTGTCCAACGCTGGTCCGACCAAGCTGACTCCACACTCCAAGACTGCTTCCATCACGTGGACTGGGACATGTTTCGTATTGCGTCAGATAACAATATTGACGAATACGCTGATTCGGTGTGCGAGTTCATTAGAACGTGCGTTGAAGATGTCGTTCCCATAGCAACGATTAAAACATTCCCTAACCAGAAACCGTGGATTGATGGCAGCATTCGCGTGAAACTGAAAGCGCGAACCACTGCTTTTAATCAGGGCAAGGTGTCTGGTAACATGACCGAATACAAACAGTGCAGCTACTCCCTCCGCAAGGCTATCAAACAAGCTAAGTGTCAGTACAGAGACAAAGTAGAATCTCAATTCAACGGCTCAGACACAAGAGGCATGTGGCAGGGTCTACAGTCAATCACGGACTACAAGAAGAAACCCAGCCCAGTCACGGACCAGGATGTCTTGCTCCAAGGCAGACTAAATAACTTTTTTGCCCGCTTTGAGGACAATACAGTGCCACTGACACGGCCTGCAACGAAAACATGCGGTCTCTCCTTCACTGCAGCCGAGGTGAGTAAGACCCTCGCAAGGCTGCAGGCCCAGACGGCATCCCCAGCCGCGCCCTCAGAGCATGCGCAGACCAGCTGGCCGGTGTGTTTACGGACATATTCAATCAATCCCTATACCAGTCTACTGTTCCCACATGCTTCAAGAGGGCCAGCATTGTTCCTGTTCCCAAGAAAGCTAAGGTAACTGAGCTAAACGACTACCACCCCGTAGCACTCACTTCCGTCATCATGAAGTGCTTTGAGAGACTAGTCAAGGACCATATCACCTCCACCCTACCTGACACCCTAGACCCACTCCAATTTGCTTACCGCCCAAATAGGTCCACAGACGATGCAATCTCAACCACACTGCACACTGCCCTAACCCATCTGGACAAGAGGAATACCTATGTGAGAATGCTGTTCATCGACTACAGCTCGGCATTCAACACCATAGTACCCTCCAAGCTCGTCATCAAGCTGGGTCTCGACCCCGCCCTGTGCAACTGGGTACTGGACTTCCTGACGGGCCGCCCCCAGGTGGTGAGGGTAGGCAACAACATCTCCTCCCCGCTGATCCTCAACACGGGGGCCCCACAAGGTGCGTTCTGAGCCCTCTCCTGTACTCCCTGTTCACCCACGACTGCGTGGCCACGCACGCCTCCAACTCAATCATCAAGTTTGCGGACGACACAACAGTGGTAGGCTTGATTACCAACAACGACGAGACGGCCTACAGGGAGGAGGTGAGGGCCCTCTGAGTGTGGTGTCAGGAAAATAACCTCACACTCAACGTCAACAAAACTAAGGAGATGATTGTGGACTTCAGGAAACAGCAGAGGGAACACCCCCCTATCCACATCGATGGAACAGTAGTGGAGAGGGTAGCAAGTTTTAAGTTCCTCGGCATACACATCACAGACAAACTGAATTGGTCCACTCACACAGACAGCATCGTGAAGAAGGCGCAGCAGCGCCTCTTCAACCTCAGGAGGCTGAAGAAATTCGGCTTGTCACCAAAAGCACTCACAAACTTCTACAGATGCACAATCGAGAGCATCCTGGCGGGCTGTATCACCGCCTGGTACGGCAACTGCTCCGCCCTCAACCGTAAGGCTCTCCAGAGGGTAGTGAGGTCTGCACAACGCATCACCGGGGGCAAACTACCTGCCCTCCAGGACACCTACACAACCCGATGTTACAGGAAGGCCATAAAGATCATCAAGGACATCAACCACCCGAGCCACTGCCTGTTCACCCCGCTATCATCCAGAAGGCGAGGTCAGTACAGGTGCATCAAAGCTGGGACCGAGAGACTGAAAAACAGCTTCTATCTCAAGGCCATCAGACTGTTAAACAGCCACCACTAACATTGAGTGGCTGCTGCCAACACACTGACATTGACACTGACTCAACTCCAGCCACTTTAATAATGGGAATTGATGGGAAATGATGTAAATATACCACTAGCCACTTTAAACAATGCTACCTTATATAATGTTACTTACCCTACATTATTCATCTCATATGCATACGTATATACTGTACTCTATATCATCGACTGCATCCTTATGTAATACATGTATCACTAGCCACTTTAACTATGCCACTTTGTTTACATACTCATCTCATATGTATATACTGTACTCGATACCATCTACTGTATGCTGCCCTGTACCATCACTCATTCATATATCCTTATGTACATATTCTTTATCCCCTTACACTGTGTATAAGACAGTAGTTTTGGAATTGTTAGTTAGATTACTTGTTGGTTATTACTGCATTGTCGGAACTAGAAGCACAAGCATTTCGCTACACTCGCATTAACATCTTCTAACCATGTGTATGTGACAAATAAAATTTGATTTGATTTGAGTTAGGAAGTACACCTTTATCTTTGTAGTGACTGGGTGTATTGATTAAGTGTAATTAATAACTTCACCATGCTCAAAGGGATATTCATTGTCTGCTTTTTTTAATGTTTACCCACCGACCAATAGGTGCCCTTCTTTGCGAGGGATTGTTAAACCTCCGTGGTCTTTGTGGTTTAATCTGTGTTTGAAATTCACTGCTCGACTGAGGGACCTTACAGATAATTGTGTGGGGTACAGAGCTGAGAGAGCCATTCAAAATCATGTTAAACACTATTATTGCACACAGAGTGAGTCCATGCTAATTATTATGTGACTTGTTAAGCCAATTTTTACTCCTGAACATATTTAGGCATGCCATAATAAAGGGGTTTAATACTTATTGACTCAATACATTTTAGCTTTTAAATTGTAATACATTTATAAAAACATAATTCCACTTTGACATTAAGGGGTATTGTGTGTAGGCCAGTGACAAACAATCTCAATTTAATTCATTTTAAATTCAGGCTGTAACACCACACAATGTGGAAAAAGTCCAGGGGTGCGAATACTTTCTGAAGGCTCTGTAAATTGTACTTTTATACTCAGTAATTACATAACAGAGATGTATTTTTTTGGATATACACATTACATTTGGATACATTTAGCCCTGTCGTCCCTGTTGTCAATGCCCTTTCCTTTTGATTGTTGTGACTAACAACAGATCCCCATATTGAACAGCTCGGCCTGAATCTAATGTCTGGATTAGCATGCTAAATTAATTATCCCCCATAGGACAATCTTTTCCAGGTTCATCCCATCAGGAGGCCCTATTAAGAGCTCCGGTCAAGTGTGGCAAACACAGATCTACAGCTGTGTGGAACTTAGCTTACAGTAGAAGAGGACCGATGGTGGGGTGGTAGCAGATAATATATGTGTGCAGTCTCACTCTCACTCGATATGGCTGGAAAGGCACTAGTATGCATACATGAATAAGATTCCTGTTCTTTTCCAAAGTCGATGGAGTGACTCTATTTTCGACGGAGGCAGGGAGTCACCATGTCTTGATAATCCTCAACTGTCAATTCTAGGGCTTAGTACCTTTTTGAATTCCAGATATAGAATGACAGTTTTATGTGAAACTAAAAAACAAAGGTTCTCTCTGCTGTTTCTGTGTGGTATTTCCCCTGTTTTTTTTTTGCCTAGGCTGCTGAAAGTACATGAACATAAACTCTGTCGCTCTCCCACGCAGCAGCGAGAGTATGGGGGAAATGGAAATGCAATGTTGCAGATGAGCCCATGTTGGAATGTACGCTGCCAATGCCACATTATGCAAATCTATTGTCATGGCTTCCCCTGAAGTCGGCTCCTCTCCTTGTTCGGACGGCGTTCGGCGGTTATTTTTCACAAAGATGTTTATTGTTAAACATAATTCTTGTGACTGTTTTGCGCGTTTTGCACTTTTGCCTAAATAAAGTGTGTGCCTGTTCACAAATCTCTGCTCTCCTGTACCTGACTACGCTACCAGTATGCACACATCTGACATGTATTTAGAACCTGTAAATGTACACAAGTTGTGCAGTCTTAACTATCCGCTGTCAGCTAAACAAAAGAGGCTGTAGCCCTTTTGTATTTTCTCACAATGAAAATTGTTGTGCAGAATTTTGAAGACCTAAGAATGATCTGTACTGTACCATGTTTTCTTCATGTAACAGGAGTTTATGCTCAAAACCTGATCGACACACAAAATAAGACATTCAATTCCTCTATCCCCAAGTGACAATTATTGCTTATCATAAAACTGTCAGGCAGATACATTAGACATATACAGTAGCCATCATGCTCTTTCCATGACATAGACTAACCAGGTGAATCCAGGTGAAATCTATGATCCCTTATTGATTTCACTTGTTAAATCCATTTCAATCAGTATAGATGAAGGGGAGGAGACGGGGTAACAAAGGATTTTTAAGCCTTGAGACAATTGGGACATCGACTGTGTATGTGTGCCATTCAGAGGTTGCATGGGTAAGACAACAGATGTGTATGGGGTATAGCAGTAGGTGCCAGGCACACCTGTTTGTGTCAAGAACCGCAACGCTGATGGGTTTTCCACGCTCCACAGTTTCCTGTGTGTATTAAGAATGGTCCACCACCCAAAGCAAAGAGGAAGGAGATATCTTGTCAGTTGCACAACTGAATGCATTCAACCGAAATGTGTCTTCCGTATTTAACCAAACCCCTCGGAATCAGAGGACATCCAGTCAACTTGACACAACTGTGGGAAGCATTGAAGTCAATATGGGCCAGTGTCCCTATTAGGAAGGTGTTTTGTACACTCAGTGTATATGCACAACTATAAGATTTGATACACATTTTGATATTTTATCGTTTTTGTTAGTCATACTGCACGATTCCTGTACTTTGTCATTTTTGAAGCTTCTGCATTGCCCTCGTCTACAGTATACTGCAATTCCCAGAATGAATTTTAGGGCTGACACCAATAATTCCACTGGTCGATTGTTTACACTTCCATTCAAATTTTGGGGTCACTTAGAAATGTCCTAGACACTCTAATGTACTTGTCCTCTTGCTCAGTTGTGCACCGGGGTCTCCTACTCCTCTTTCTATTCTGGTTAGAGCCTGTTTGCGCTGTTCTGTGAAGGGAGTAGTACACAGCATTGTACGAGATCTCCAGTTTCTTAACAATTTCTCACATGGAATAGCCTTAATTTCTCAGAACAATAATAGACTGATGAGTTTCAGAAGAAAGGTCTTCATTTCTGGACAGTTTGAGCCTGTAATCAAACCCACAAGTGCTGATATTCTAGCATGCGCAGACCAGCTTGCTGGTGTGTTTACGGACATATTCAATCAATCCCTATCCCTGTCTGTTGTTCCCACATGCTTCAAGAGGGCCACCATTGCTCCTGTTCCCAAGAAAGCTAAGGTAACTGAGCTAAACGACTACCGCCCCGTAGCACTCACTTCCGTCATCATGAAGTGCTTTGAGAGACTAGTCAAGGACCATATCACCTCCACCCTACCTGACACCCTAGACCCACTCCAATTTGCTTACCACCCAAATAGGTCCACAGACGATGCAATCTCAACCACACTGCACACTGCCCTAACCCATCTGCACAAGAGGAATACCTATGTGAGAATGCTGTTCATCGACTACAGCTCGGCATTTAACACCATAGTGCCCTCCAAGCTCGTCATCAAGCTAGAGACCCTGGGTCTCGACCCCGCCCTGTGCAACTGGGTACTGGACTTCTTGACGGGCCGCCCCCAGGTGGTGAGGGTAGGCAACAACAACTCCACCCCGCTGATCCTCAACACTGGGGCCCCACAAGGGTGCGTTCTGAGCCCTCTCCTGTACTCCCTGTTCACCCACGACTGCATGGCCACGCACGCCTCCAACTCAATCATCAAGTTTGCGGACGACACAACAGTGGTAGGCTTGATTACCAACAACGACGAGACGGCCTACAGGGAGGAGGTGAGGGCCCTTGGAGTGTGGTGTCAGGAAAATAACCTCACACTCAACGTCAACAAAACTAAGGAGATGATTGTGGACTTCAGGAAACAGCAGAGGGAACACCCCTCTATCCACATCGATGGAACAGTAGTGGAGAGGGTAGTAAGTGTTAAGTTCCTCGGCGTACACATCACAGACAAACTGAATTGGTCCACCCACACAGACAGCATTGTGAAGAAGGCGCAGCAGCGCCTCTTCAACCTCAGGACGCTGAAGAAATTTGTCTTGTCACCAAAAGCACTCACAAACTTCTACAGATGCACAATGGAGAGCATCCTGTCGGGCTGTATCACCGCCTGGTACGGCAACTGCTCCGCCCACAACCGTAAGGCTCTCCAGAGGGTAGTGAGGTCTGCACAACGCATCACCGGGGGCAAACTACCTGCCCTCCAGGACACCTACACCACCCGATGTCACAGGAAGGCCATAAAGATCATCAAGGACAACAACCACCCGAGCCACTGCCTGTTCACCCCGCTATCATCCAGAAGGCGAGGTCAGTACAGGTGCATCAAAGCTGGGACCGAGAGACTGAAAAACAGCTTCTATCTCAAGGCCATCAGACTGTTAAACAGCCACCACTAACATTGAGTGGCTGCTGCCAACACACTGACTCAACTCCAGCCACTTTAATAATGGGAATTGATGTAAAATATGTCACTAGCCACTTTAAACAATGCTACTTAATATAATGTTTACATACCCTACATTATTCATCTCATATGTATATGTATATACTGTACTCTATATCATCTACTGCATCATGTAATACATGTATCACTAGCCACTTTAACTATGCCACTTTGTTTACATACTCATCTCATATGTATATACTGCACTCAATACCATCTACTGTATCTTGCCCATGCCGCTCTGTACCATCACTCATTCATATATCTTTATGTACATATTCTTTATCCCCTTACACTTGTGTCTATAAGGTAGTAGTTTTGGAATTGTTAGCTAGATTACTTGTTGATTATTACTGCATTGTCGCAACTAGAAGCACAAGCATTTCGCTACACTCGCATTAACATTGGGGCTGCAGGGTAGCCTAGTGGTTAGAGCGTTGGACTAGTAACCGAAAGGTTGCAAGTTCGAATCCCCGAGCTGACAAGGTACAAATCTGTCATTCTGCCCATGAACAGGCAGTTAATCCACTGTTCCTAGGACGTCATTGAAAATAAGAATTTGTTCTTAACTGACTTGCCTAGTAAAATAAAGGTAAAAAAACCACATGTGCTAACCATGTGTATGTGACAAATAAAATTTGATTTGGTACTTCAGATACTCAACTTGTCTCAACTAAAATTATAACTTGGATTAGCTAACACAACGTGACATTTGAACACAGGAGTGATGGTTGCTGATAATGGGCCTCTGTACGCCTATGTAGATATTCCATAAAAAAATCCAGCTACAATAGTCATTTAAAACATTGTATTTCCGACACTGTATTTCTGATAAATTTGATGCTATTTTAAAGGACAAAAAAATTGCTTTTCTTTCAAAAACAAGGACATTTCTAAGTGAGCCCAAACTTTTGAATGGTAGTGTATATATAAAATAAATATCTTAAATTTAACTAGGCAAGTCAGTTAAAAACAAATTCTTATTTACAATGACAGCCTACCAGGGAACAGTGGGTTAACTGCCTTGGCAGCTCAGGGATTTGATCCAGCAACCTTTTGGGTACTGGCCCAATGCTCTAACCACTAGGCTACCTGCCACCCCAAATGCAGAGGGATATGGGATATTAATTTTTATCAGGATATTTTCTGAGGCCACGGGGATGGTACAGTCCAAGAAAAGGGGAGTGTAGCTGCATAATGCACGCCTTTCTCCAGAAGGCTCTCTCTCCTGCCAATTTGTGCACATTCGTTGTTTCTTAACTTTATTGTTTTTATTGTTTGCATTTGATTGTTAGTGTCTATCAATTCCCCATTACATACAGTATATCACCAGTAGTACATTTACAGTTCATTCCTATAATTTCTCACCTACAATGTTTGTTTGGTTACGGTAGTGTCTGTTAATGAATTAAATATATTGTTATTCCAGTGTTTTACTGTTTTCATTGTCGGAGTGGACACTTTCTTTGCTGAGCGCACAACCTATGCTCCACACAAGTTTTGGTTTATTTCATTGCATTTACAAGTTTTGTCAATTTAGTCATCATCTTTTGTTTGGAGCGCTCCTGTCAATGTTGAGTAAGGACGCGCACTTGATTACTTATAGGAGTAGGCCTTTAATTTACCTGGCCTGCGTGCAAATGTTGGCATATAAATGTGCCCATTTGGGGATCTGATAGTTTTTCTGATTGGCTTAATGAACCACCACTAATGAGCTGTGGAGCTTGTCAAACTGTTTTCTTCACCTGAAACAGCAGGTGAATGTTTCAAGTTCGTTGCAAACAGGCTATGTGTAGCCAATGTGATTAATGGGATATACATTTTTATCAGGATATTTTCTACCTACAGGCAGAAATGTTTTTATTTGTTGATTTTATAGGCTATTTTTACATAGCTGGCAATGGCAAAAGGAGTTATGTTTATGTTTGTATCACTTTCATTTAGATTTGGATAGAATTTTGATTAACCACATGACAATGCTTTTGGATACAAAGACATTATTATAAATCAAATGAAACTGTTCCACGAAAATGTGCATTTGAAAACCATAAATGCCACACAGATCAGTAGAAATGGTAAGATAAATTGGCATTCCACATCAGAAAGTTTGCTGACTCCTTATGTAGCCCATTACCAGCAACTTCAGAAGAGTAAGGGCAGAATCTCCGAAAGCCAGTTGAGTGGGAGGAGGATGGTCGGGACAGGTTAAGTTCTCTTCTTCTGGTTATCATTTGTGTCTTATTTCATCAAACAGTGAGTTTAAACCATCAGACAAGCTCTACATATATAGTTGATTTTATTAAAACACATAGGGTGTGTCTATATATGGAAAAATACACGTTTAAAAATGTTGACCAATCGATTAGTCAAAATAACAGATGACTTTCAGTCGACCAAGTTTTTTTTGTGTGTCAGGGACAGCCCTAGAGTATTTCAACTCTCAGAAGGCAATGCTCTGCTTAGTCTGCACTTAGCTTTCCTGGCTAGCAGGCCCAGACAAAGCTTATGTCATAAGTTATGAGTGCATTTCACATTTACATTTGGGTTGTAATAATATTATAATACTTGCATGAATATCATGCTGAATATATGTTAATGTCATTGTCACCAATCAAATGCATACCATTTCAAAAATTACTTGAATTTAGATGCTAACTAATGCTACGTTACATGCTAGCTAGCCCGACTGCTAAATACCAAAAATAGTGTTTGCAACAATAATAGCCAAGTTTAATCTTAGCGACTGTCTTAAACAAAAGTCCAAACAACATGTAGGTCTGTTAGAACACATATTTTATGAGATTTACAGGCAAGTCACTACGGAATCTTAGCCTCTTATGATTGAAGCCTGCTGTATCTTTGATGCTAACATTAGCAACGCTAGCTAGCTAACTCTGCTGCATCTGAAATAACAGCCCATTACATGTCCAAGCAACAACACTGTAGGCCTATTGTACTAATAAAAAGTATGACGTTCAGAAGTAATTCACTACAAAAAATATAGGCTATTTAGAAAGGGCACAATGGCCGCCAGAACTGTAACTTCTTCATGATGTTAGGAATGGTTTTGACGAATGGAATCATGGGAGTTTGAGCCTTGAAAAACAGAAACATATTGGAGTAAGCTGACTAACTATAATTCTATAGGTTTTTGAGTGTGTTTCAAATATTTACAGATGTTGTTAGATGAAGAGCAACATTTAGAGTTCCAATATGATCAGAAAACTACAGGCGGGTTATATAGATCATTTTTTATATTAACATGTAGGTATATTAGTGGCCGCTCTTGTCCTTAGCGGTCAGTGCATTCAACCAAGGTTGATTAAAAAGAAAGCATTACAGTCATAGCAAGTAAAACATTTTTGCAACCATTACTGAACATGTTGATGTACGGTAGATAGCTGAAAATGACTGGCCAGGATTTATTGTATTAGTCATCTCAGGGATCCTACTTGAAAACGTCACAGAGAAGCACTTTCTGGTTTTGCTCATCACTAAACAGTCAAAGGACATGAAATCATAAAATTACCCTAAAACTGTGTAGAACATCACTAAATACTTCATAATAACAACCCACGTGTTAAAAGTAGCAGAGTTGTCCTTTTAAACGGGACTCTGCAGTTGCTACATCCATTTTTGGACTTATAAATTAATGATATGTACCCATTATTTTTACTATTTTTTTATTTAACGACCAACCAAGAGGCAAAGGGCCTCCTGTGGGGATAGGGGCTGGGATTCAAAATTTAAATGTAGGACAAAACACAACATAAGAGGCACCACAACACTAAATAAAGAGAGATCTAAGACAACAACACAGCATGGCAGCAACATGGTACCAACACAACATGGCAGCAGCACAACATGGTAGCAGCACAAACATGGTACAAATATTGTTAGGCACAGACAACAGCACAAAGGCCAAAAAGGTAGAGACAACAATACATCACAGGAAGCAGCCACAAGTGTCAGTAAGAGTGTTCATGATTGAGTCTTTGAAAGTAGACTGTATAGTTTGGGAGTTTTTTGTAGCTCGTTCAAGTCGCAAGCTGAAGTGAACTGAAAAGACGAGCGACCCAGGGATGTTTGTGCTTTGGGGATCTTTAACAGAATGTGACTGGCAGAACGGGTGTTGTATGTGGAGGATGATGGTTGCAGTAGATATCTCAGATAGGGGGAATGAGGCCTAAGAGGGTTTTATAAATAAGCATCAACCAGTGGGTCTCGCGTTGGGTATACAGAGATAGCCAGTTTACAGAGGAGTATAGAGTGCAGTGATGTGTCCTATAAGGAGCATTGGTGACAAATATGATGGCCGAATGGTAAAGAACATCTATCCGCTCGAGAGCATCCTTACCTGCCGATCTATAAATTCTTCTTACCGAACCACATGATCTCTTTTAGGAGGTGTTCAGAACAAAGTTAAGGGCAGAGAAAGCTTGTTGGACACTAAGAAAGCTTTGTTGTAGAGCGTTTAACACAATTTCTGGGGAGGGGCCAGCTGACTGTATCATCTGCATATAAATGGATGAGAGAGATTCATACTGCCTGAGCTATGTTGTTGATGTAAATTGAAGAGAGCGTGAGGCCTAGGATTAAGCCTTGGGGTTCTCCATTGGTGACAGGCAGTGGCTGAGACAGCAGATGTTTTGACTTTACACACTGCACTATTTGAGAGAGGTAGTTAGCAAACCAGGCCAAAGACCCCTCAGAGACACCAATACTCCTTAGTCGACCCACAAAAATGGAATGGTCTACCGTATCAAAGGCTTTGGCCAAATCAATAAAAATAGCAACAAAACATTGCATAATCAAGGGCAATGGTGACATCATTTAGGACCTCTATAAACTGATCAGAAACCAGATCACATACCAGAGAGAATACTATAGACATCAAGAAAGCCAGTCAGTTGATTATTGACAAGGTTTTCCAACACTTTTGATAAACAGGGCAAGATAGAAATGGGTCTATAACAGTTAGGATCAGCTTGATCTCCCCATTTAAAGAAAGGATGCACTGTGGCTCACTTCCAAGCACTGGGAACCTCTCCAGAGGAGACAAAACCTCTTAAGGATCCAACAATTTTTTGTTGTTGCCTAAAATCACATACCCAAATCTAACTGCCTGTAGTTTAAGATCTGAAGCAAGGATATGTATATTCTTGAAACCATTTGAAAGAAAACACTTTGAAGTTTGTGGAAATGTGAAATGAATGTAGGAGAAAATTACACATTCGATCTGGTAAAAGATAATACAAAGAAAAAAATATGCATTTGTATTTTTTTGTACCAACTTCTTTGAAATGCAAGATAAAGGCCATGTATTAATGTATTATTCCAGCCCAGGTGCAATTTATGAGATACAGTTGACCACATACACCTTAGCCAAATATACAGTATTTTAACTCTGTTTTTCACAATTGTTGACATTTAAATCATAGTAAAAATTTCCCTGTCTTAGGTCAGTTAGGATCACCACTTTGTGAGAGAAGAATGTGAAATGTCAGATTAATAGTAGAGAGAATTATTTATTTCAGCTTGTATTTCTTTCATCACATTCCCAGTGGGTCAGAAGTTAACATACACTCAATTAGTGTTTGGTTGCATTGCCTTTCAATTGTTTAACTTGGGTCAAATGTTTCGGGTAGCCTTCCACAAGCTTCCCACAATAAGTTGGGTGAATTTTGGCCCATTCCTCCTGACAGAGCTGGTGTAACTGAATCAGGTTTGTAGGCCTCCTTGCTCGCACACACTTTTTCAGTTCTGCCCACAAATGTTCTTTAGAATTGAGGTTAGGGCTTTATGATGGCCACTCCAATACCTTGACTTTGTTGTCCTTAAGCCATTTTGCCACAACTATGGAAATATGCTTGGGGTCATTGCCCATTTGGAAGACCCATTTGCGACCAAGCTTTAAACTTCCTGACTGATGTCTTGAGATGTTGCTTCAATATATCCACATAATTTTCTCCCTCATGATGCCATCTATTTTGTGTAGTGACCCAGTCCCTCCTGCAGCAAAGCACCCTCACAACATGATGCTGCCACCTCCGTGCTTCATGGTTGGGATGGTGTTCTTCGGCTTGCAAGCCTCCCCTTTTTCTCCAAACATAACGATGGTCATTATGGCCAAACAGTTCTATTTTATTTTGTCAGATCAGAGGACATTTCTCCAAAAAGTACGATCCTTGTCCCCATGTGCAGTTGCAAACCATAGTCTGACTTTTTTATGGTAGATTTGGAACATTGGCTTCTTCCTTGCTGAGCGGCCTTTCAGGTTATGTCGATATAGGACTTGTTTTACTGTGAATATAGATACTTTTGTACCGATTTCATCCAGCATCTTCACAAGATCCTTTGCTGTTGTTCTGGGATTGATTTGCACTTTTCACACCAAAGTACGTTCATCTCTAGGAGACAGAATGCGTCTCCTTCCTGAGCGGCTATGTGGTCCCATGGTATTTATACTTGCGTACTATTGTTTGTACAGATGAACGTGGTACCTTTAGGCCTTTAGGAAATTGCTCCCAATGATGAACAAGACTTATGGTGGTCTACAAATTTTTTACTAAGGTCTTGGCTGATTTCTTTTGATTTTCCCATGATGTCAAGCAAAGAGGCACTGAGTTGAAAGGTAGGCCTTGAAATACATCCACAGGTACACCTCCAATTGACTCCAATTGTATCATTAGCCTATCAGAAGTTTCTAAAGCAATTACATAATTTTCTGGAATTTTCCAAGCTCTTTAGTAGTTGTCTTAACCGACTTACTAAAACTATAGTTTGTTAACAATACATTTGTGGAGTGGTTGAATAACAAGTTTTAATGACTCCAACCTAAGTGTATGTAAACTTCCCACTTGTCCTGGGATTTATTTTTGTTACTTCCAACCTCATGCTAATCACATTAGCCTACCTTAGCTCAACCGTCCCACGGGTGGACATTGATCCTGTAGAGGTAAGGTGGTTGATGGACTAAGAATAAAAATTCTTAAATGATGTCCAAAATGACATGATCTCCTAAGGCAGGGGTGTCAAACTCATTCCACAGACGGCCGAGCATTTGCAGATTTTAGTTTTTTCCCTTCAATTAAGAGCTAGGCAAGTAGGTGAGGGAAGTTCCTTACTAATTAGTGACCAGTACTCCGTGGAATGAGTTTGACATGTGTCCTAAAGAGAACACTGGAGCTCCCCAGGGGTGCGTGCTCAGTCCCCTCCTGTACTCCCTGTTCACCCACGACTGCATGGCCAGGCACGACTCCAACACCATCATTAAGTTAGCTGACGACACAACAGTGGTAGGCCTGATCACCGACAATGACGAGACAGCCTATAGGGAGGAGGTCAGAGACCTGGCCGGGTGGTGCCAGAATAACAACCTATCCCTCAATGTAACCAAGACTAAGGAGATGATTGTGGACTACAGGAAAAGGAGCACAGAGGAAGGCCCTAAAAATGGTCAAAGACCCCAGCCACCCCAGTCATAGACTGTTCTCTCTACTACCGCATGGCAAGCGGTACCAGAGTGCCAAGTCTAAGACAAAAAGGCTTCTCAACAGTTTTTACCACCAAGCCATAAGACTCCCGAACAGGTAACCAATGGTTACCTGGACTATTTGCATTGTGTTCCCCCCCCAACTCCTCTGTTACGCTGCTGCTATTCTCTGTTTATCTTATATGCATAGTCACTTTAACTATACGTTCATGTACATACTACCTAAATTGGCCCGACCAACCAGTGCTCTCACACATTGGGTAACCGAGCTATCTGCATTGTGTCCCACCACCCGCCAACCCCTCTTTTTACGCTTCTGCTACTCTCTGTTCATCATATAGGCATAGTCACTTTAACGATGCCTACATGTACATACTACCTCAATAAGCCTGACTAACAGGTGTCTTTATATAGCCTTGCTACTCTTTTCAAATGGCTTTTTACTTTTTATTACTTGTTTTATTTCTTTACTTACCTACACACACACACACACACACACATACCTTTTTCAATACCTTTTTCCCCCGCACCATTGGTTAGAGCCTGTAATTAAGCATTTCACTGTAAGGTGATTCGGCGCACGTGACAAACTTTGATTTGATTTGAATGTCAAGTCCAATCAGCAGTCTTGTCAAATATTTATTGAATAAAAAGGTGAATGTGAAAACAATGCTTCCTATATATTACGACCTGAAAAATGTGTCACTGCTCTCCAAGGACAAGCTCCATGCTCCATTATTTCAGATTCAATTTATTTGTTGATTAAAAGTGGGAGATTGTTGCTGGATAATCAGATTGAACAGGAGATTCTGTTGAATGTACCAGCCATGCAGTGTCTGAGGTTCTGATTAAACGATATGACTTACTGTGGGTAAATCACACACATTCCTTTTCCAAAGTCTATTTTCTTAATTTGGGACAGTAGTTATGGTATGTCCTATAGATCCGTTTAGTATGTTAGTGAAAGTAAAACGCCTAGTCTACACAGGAGAAGTATTCATAGAGAAGTATACAAGGGGATAAGTCTATTGGACTTGTATGACAGCTCTATTTAGTGGCAAAGTGAAGTGCATCAGAAATCAGATTGTAAAAACAATATGTAGCACAACCCAGTCACATTTAAATCATTTTTCTTGTGTGCTGCAAGTTCCTATGAGTGATGATGGAGACAGAAAGATCCCATGTTCCTGCAAATCTTTTGTGATTTCCTCGACATCGAGACCGCAATACATCTTCAACCACAGACAGAATTATATTATGTATTTGCAAAGGGGTGATGGACTGTGAATGAGGGATTTGCCAAATGAAGCTTGAAATTCTAATTTAAACAAACATGAACTTTTCTCTTCCCTACTCGTCTTGGAATTAGGATTCTGTTCCAGCAGCAATAAACTTTTGTGAGGACAACAATTCTAGCTCTCACTCTCACCCTGTAACATCTTTTATAGTGGATCAGCCCCATTAGGGAAAGCAGTATAATGGGTGGAAGACTATGCACAGTTTGGCCACAAATAACTTCGGTAGATGTCACATGGGATAATAGGTAATGTCACAAGTAACTATAGCAAATGTTAAAAGCAGCTGCAGTCGAGGTCACAGCTAAAGTTGATGTCACAATTAAATAGAGCAGATGTCCCAAGTAACGGTAGTAGATGTCCCAAGTAACGGTAGTAGATGTCCCAAGTAACGGTAGTAGATGTCCCAAGTAACGGTAGTAGATGTCACAAGTAACGGTAGTAGATGTCACAAGTAACGGTAGTAGATGTCGGTAGTAGATGTCACAAGTAACGGAGGTAGATGTCACAAGTAACGGTAGTAGATGTCACAAGTAACGGTAGTAGATGTCACAAGTAACGGAGGTAGATGTCCCAAGTAACGGTTGTAGATGTCCCAAGTAACGGTAGTAGATGTCACAAGTAACGGTAGTAGATGTCACAAGTAACGGTAGTAGATGTCACAAGTAACGGTAGTAGATGTCACAAGTAACGGTAGTAGATGTCACAAGTAACGGTAGTAGATGTCACAAGTAACGGTAGTAGATGTCACAAGTAACGGTAGTAGATGTCCCAAGTAACGGTAGTAGATGTCCCAAGTAACGGTAGTAGATGTCACAAGTAACGGTAGTAGATGTCACAAGTAACGGTAGTAGATGTCACAAGTAACGTAGTAGATGTCACAAGTAACGGTAGTAGATGTCACAAGTAAGTAGATGTCGGGTAGTAGATGTCACAAGTAACGGTAGTAGATGTCACAAGTAACGGTAGTAGATGTCACAAGTAACGGTAGTAGATGTCACAAGTAACGGTAGTAGATGTCCAAGTAAGATGTCGGTAGTAGATGTCAGATGATGTCCCAACGTAACGGTAGTAGATGTCCCAAGTAACGGTAGTAGATGTCCCAAGTAACGGTAGTAGATGTCCCAAGTAACGGTAGTAGATGTCACAAGTAACGGTAGTAGATGTCACAAGTAACGGTAGTAGATGTCCCAAGTAACGGTAGTAGATGTCACAAGTAACGGTAGTAGATGTCACAAGTAACACAAATAACGGTAGTAGATGTCACAAAGTAACGGTAGTAGATGTCACAAGTAACGGTAGTAGATGTCACAAGTAACGGTAGTAGATGTCACAAGTAACGGTAGTAGATGTCACAAGTAACGGTAGTAGATGTCACAAGTAACGGTAGTAGATGTCACAAGTAACGGTAGTAGATGTCACAAGTAGATGTCAAAGTAACGTAGTAGATGTCACAAGTAACGGTAGTAGATGTCACAAGTAACAAGATGTCCCAACGGTAGTAGATGTCCCAAGTAACGGTAGTAGATGTCACAAGTAACGGTAGTAGATGTCACAAGTAACGGTAGTAGATGTCACAAGTAACGGTAGTAGATGTCCCAAGTAAGTAGATGTCCCAAGTAGATGTCCCAAGTAACGGTAGTAGATGTCACAAGTAACGGTAGTAGATGTCACAAGTAACGGTAGTAGATGTCACAAGTAACGGTAGATGTCACAAGTAGATGTCACAAGTAACGGTAGTAGATGTCACAAGTAACGTAGATGTCACAAGTAACGGTAGTAGATGTCACAAGTAACGGTAGTAGATGTCACAAGTAACGGTAGTAGATGTCCCAAGTAACGGTAGTAGATGTCCCAAGTAACGGTAGTAGATGTCACAAGTAACGGTAGTAGATGTCACAAGTAACGGTAGTAGATGTCCCAAGTAACGGTAGTAGATGTCCCAAGTAACGGTAGTAGATGTCACAAGTAACGGTAGTAGATGTCACAAGTAACGGTAGTAGATGTCCCAACGAAAGTCGTTATAAAGTCACTGGATGTCCCAAGTAACTATAATTAATGCCATGGGTCAACAGAGAAGGTATCAAAGTTGTAAATAGTAGATGTGACAGGTGTAGATGTCACAGATATCACAGATATCACCACTACAGTAGATGAGGTGATCAAAGGCCGCATCATATTTTGGGAGGCTGACCCAGCCACTCTAACCAAATATGTTTCAGACAGTATTACACTGTCTGGTATATCATCACCTTATTTCTAAGTCCATATTAAATACTGGTTCCAGCCTGGGAAGATGGCGGTTGTGATATGTGGGAGGAAGGCTTTCAGGGTTTTTGAACCCAGCTTGTCAGTGGAATGACACTGTGCTGGACCCCTAGTCTGCAAGTCAGGGCCATTCACAGATGTGAGAGCTTTTATTATGCATTCATATTACATTAGGGAAGCAGCCATCACCACTCTCATGTATGGCTGCTCTGAGACATTTACCCTTTGCCTGTGTTGGATTCTCTAAGGAAAAGCCCTGCCTCTGAATATGTTAACCACATTCAGTGTTTTGAAACATGTTACCGTTTACCACTCTACGTTGTACACTCTTCCAAAAAACGGTTCCAAAAGGGTTCTTAGGCTGTCCCCATAGGAGAACCATTTTTGGTTCCAGGTAGAACCCTCTGGGGAATGGGTTTTACATGGAATACAAAAGGGTTCTACCTGGAACCAAAAAAAGGCTTTTCAAAAGGTTCTCCTATGGGGACAGCCGAAGAACCCTATTAGGTTCTAAATAGTACCTTTTGTTCTAAGAGTTCAGGCATGAACAACAATATTGCATGAAATACTGTATGAAAAGTAGGGTAATTGTCATGCAAAGGGCCATGGTTATTGTCATGATTGTCATTTTGAAATAAAATAATGTTTTGAGCTTGTAATGCATTATAGTGCATATTCAGCTCAGGAATGAAGCGGCATTTGGTCTGACTACATGGAATTTCTAATTTTGCTTTTGAGTTCACAGAGTTTGACCTCCACATTTTATCGCTAGCTCTGGGAGTTTGAAGAGGGAGTTAAGGTAGACAGAGGACTGTCAAGAGTCAGGTACTCTCACATTCACTCAGTGCCTGTCACCTGAAAGTGGCAGCTACATGTTCAGAAGGGGTGGAAAGAGTCATTGAGGCAAGTGTTAATTAGTGCACCAGTCAGGCTGCTGTACATTGCACTTGACAGATGGCTAATTCTGTTTCTACAATTCCAAGGTGCCATGATGGAATGACTTTTGAAAGGCTTATTGTGATCTCAATCATTGTGTTCCGAAAATCCAAAAGACAAATAGATTTATACACTTCTGTGGATGTTTGGGAGAGAGAGAGAGACTTTTAGTTGGTTCTAATACCAGTATGTGTTTCTGAACAGGCATGCTATCTGCACAATAAATATTCTGTTTATACTTTTGCTTGTAAATGTTTGCTTGTAGGTATTTGCCTGTGGCCAACCTTTTCCTCAAGCCCCCCAGTTTGTTCAAGTACATTTTTTCCAGAGGTGTAATCCCATCCATGCAATTACCTGCCTCTGGGGTTCAGATTGAGTCGATTACGACCATCCACATGGACAAGCCCCTCGGGCGACAGCCCTGTAGTAGCCACTACTCACTGCTACTAAAGAGCCATCATACCCAATTCTCTGAGTCCACGCAAAAGGGGGTCTGAATCATAGCTTATAAAAGGTTGCCATCACCACTTAGGAATCCAGCTTGACATTGAGATGTTTCTCCCTCTCTTTCTTCTCTCCCCTTTCCTCTATCTCATCATCTTATCAGAAAGCTTTTAGATAACAGTGTTGGGATATCTCATTGCATGGTCGAATTGTGAATATAACATACTTTATTCAAAGGCGGCTTCAAATGAAAAATACACACTGTGTTTCTTCTTTTATCCCCATTTGATGATAAGACTTGCTGAGAAGGAAAACGCTTTAGAATCCAACAGCAGAGCATTTGAAGTAATAAAAATATATATATATATATTAGCTGTGATAGGTGCAATTTCTTGTAGTTTTAATTGCAGACTGAGGCTTTTGCTGGTGTGAAGGAGGAATTGTTTTTCCAAACTGATGCCATCGTTCCTTCAAACAGCTTAATTTAGCCAACATGTGACCAAAGAGCTATCAGAAAGTTGTTTCACCTTAAACCTGCTTTTATTCACTCAAAAATGTTAATTAAAAAGTAATGAAAAACTATTTTTTGTTGCCTTTGTGCACTGGGCTTGACAGTTGAAAAAAGTGTGTGGGGAGAAAAAATTATTCATTGATGTCAGAATACCGCCTTTGGTTTCAGGTGAGTAATTTAAGCACTGAGAAGTTAATTTAAGGATTTAAGCCCTAATAAGTCTCTCCCAGGTTACATTTGGTCAAAAGTGATATTTATCCTGCGTGCCGGGGCCATATTTCCCGGTCCTCTCTGTCTGGAATATTTCTCAC
Organism: Oncorhynchus nerka; assembly: GCF_034236695.1. Classification (NCBI taxonomy): domain Eukaryota; kingdom Metazoa; phylum Chordata; class Actinopteri; order Salmoniformes; family Salmonidae; genus Oncorhynchus; species Oncorhynchus nerka. The sequence continues at coordinate 92,107 of NW_027040321.1, read as the reverse complement.
AGTCCAATAACCCTGCTGTAACCTAGAGCATCTTCAGAGGAACCATTACAAGAGTCATACTGCTGGTTGAATGCTCCTGCCCACTGGTAACTCCAGTCCAAACCTCCCGCAGGGCACCGTGGGTACAGTACCAGTTCATGGAAGGGAAGCCTGGCATGAACTTCCTGCCAGGCAGCTTTTAGGCTTCTGTCTGCACACCAGCATTAAATGTTGGAAACTCTTGATCTCCCCTTTTGGAGTAGCAGGGGTCTCGCACCCGCCAGAGGCATGGGAGTTGTCACTGCGTTTTGGTCCCTCTCCTGACCCTCGCTGTTCAGTAGTATTTGGCTGTCATGCTTTGGGGAAACCCTCAACGGTGAGTCACCATCGCCATGGCCGCGAGTTACTCACCTTTGACCTTGCTTAGTAGTCCCCATGGAACTACTCCCCCCTGGTATGGATGTAGTTGAGTGGAAACGAGCTGTGAAAACTGATGGTTACTCACCAAGGGATGTTTAACCTGCCAAAGCCCAGCACGTTCCCTAATCTCTGACCTACAGTGATTTCGGAAAGTATTCTGACGTCTTGACCTTTTTCACATTTTGTTACCTTACAGCCTTTTTCTAAAATGTATTAAATTAAATGGTTGTCCTCATCAATCTACACACAATAACCGATAATAACAAAGCGCAAAACAGATTTGAGATTTTTGCACATTTATTAAATATAAAAACAGAAATACATTATTTACACAAGTATTCAGACCCTTTGCTATGAGACTCGAAATTGAACTCAGGTACATCCTGTTTCCATTGATCACCCTTGAGATGTTTCTGCAGCTTGATTGGAGTCCTGTGGTAAATTCAATTGATTGGACATGATTTGGAAAGGCACACACCTGCCTATATAAGGTCCCACAGTTGACAGGGCATGTCAGAGCAAAAATCAAGCCATGAGGTCAAATAAATTGTCAGTAGAGCGCTGAGACAGAATTGTGTCAAGGCACAGATCTGGGGAAGGGTACCAAAATGTCTGTAGCATTGAAGGTCCACAAGAACACAGTGGCCTCCATCATTCTTAAATGGAAGAAGTTTGGAACCACCAAGACTTATCCTAGAGCTGATCGCCCGGCCAAACTGATCAATACGTGGAAGGGCCTTGGTCAGGGAGGTGACCAAGAACCTGATGGTCACTTTGACAGAGCTGCAGAGTTCCTCTGTGGAGATGGGAAAACCTTCTAGAAGGACAACCATCTCTGCAGCACTCCACCAATCAGGACTTTATGGTAGAGTGGCCAGATGTAAGCCACTCCTCAGTAATAGGCAGATGACAGCCCGCTTTGAGTTTGCCAAAAGGCACCTAAAGGACTCTCAGACCATAAGAAACAAGATTTTCTAGTCTGATGAAACCAAATTGAACTTTGGCCTGAATGCCAAGCGTCACATCTGGAGGAAACCTGGCACCATCCCTACGGTGAAGCATGGTGGTGGCAGTATCATGCTGTGGTCATATTTTTCAGACTAGTCAGGATCAAGGGGAAAATGAATGGATCCTTGATGAAAACCTGCTCCAGAGCGTTCAGGACCCCAGACTGGGGCGAAGGTTCACCTTCCAACAGGACAACGACCCTAAGCACACAGCCAAGACAAAGCAGAAATGGCTGCGTTACAAGTCTCTGAATGTCCTTGAATGGCCCAGTCAGAGCCCGGACTTGAACCAGATCAAACATCTCTGGAGAGACCTGAAAATAGTTATGCAGTGACGCTCGCCATCCAACCTGACAGAGCTTGAGACGATGTGCAGAGAAGAATGGGAGAAACTCCCCAAATACAGATGTGCCAAGCTTGTAGTGTCATACCCAAGAAGACTATAGGCTGTAATCACTGCCAGAGGTGCTTCAACAAAGTACTGAGTAAAGTGTCTGAATATTTGTGTAAATGTGATATTTCTGTTATAAATTTGAATACATTTGCTAAAATTTCTAAAAACATGGACGATGCAGTGGGACATTGAAAATATGAGATCAGCTCTGGCATGCAAATTTGTTTTCTGGCAAACCGTTTTGGCAAATCTGGCAAACAATTCTGGGAAACTTATGGCGAACATTTTACTGTTTGCTGCAAATTTGCTGCAAACTCAGTATGAATATGCAAATTAGATCCGGTTTTTGGTTACTGTGTGTTAACAACATTAACATGTATGTACATAAACCAAATCACATATAACTTTAAATGTACTTGCTTCTCATAGAGAAAATGAAACTAAACATACTAAATGTATAAAATATACTAATTGTCCTAACAGATCAAAATAAATCCAATACAACATGAAATCATCATCGTGCTAATGGATAAAAAAGCAAATAGCTGGATATTAAATTGTATATTTAATACTATTATTATGTAGCTACAAAATTGACATGAGAGAAATGTGAACACTATGGGAATGTTGACCTTAGGATGTATAAAAGAGCAACTACAGAATGTACATGAGCCAAGGGATAGTTGAGTAATAGCTAATAAAACAACTAAAACTAAATCAAACCAGTTCAGAACTATTGCCTTTGTGAGTGAAATTTGGAGATGGCGGCTCTGTGGAAGTTCTTCGTCCAAAGCTTGTTGAATGTATTTGTATTTATTATGGATCCCCGTTAGCTGCTGCCAAAGCAGCAGCTACTCTTCCTGGGGTCCAGCAAAATTAAGGCAGTTTATACGATTAAAAAAAAAATGACAATACATTCACATGTTTCACAACACATTGTGCATCCTCAGGCCCATACTCCACCACTACCACATATCTACAGTACTAAATCCATGTGTATGTATAGTGCCTATGTTATCGTGTGTATGTGTCTGCATGTGTCTGTGCCAATGTTTGTGTTGCTTCACAGTCCCCACTGTTCCATAAGGTGTTTTTTTATCTGTTTTTTTTTATCTAATTTTACTGCTGCATCAGTTACTTGATGTGGAGTGGAGTTCCATGTAGTCATGGCTCTATGTAGTACTGTGTGCCTCCCATAGTCTGTTCTGGACTTGGGGACTGTGCAGAGACTTCTTGTGGCTTGTCTTGTGGGGTATGCATGGGTGTCCGAGCTGTGTGACAGTAGTTTAGAGAGACAGCTCGGTGCAGTCAACATGTCAATACCTCTCATAGATAAAAGTAGTGATGAATTCAATCTCTCATCCACTTTCAGCCAGGAGAGATTGACATAAATATTATTAATATTAGCTCTCTGTGTACATCCAAGGACCAGCCATGCTGCCCTGTTCTGAGTCCTTTTTTGTGGCACCAGACCACACGACTAAACAGTAGTCAAGGTGCAACAAAACTAGGGCCTGTAGGATCTGCATTGTTGATTATGTTGTTAAGGCAGAGCAATTTTTGATTATAGACAGACTTCTGCCCATCTTAGCTACTACTGCGTCAATATGTTTTGACCATGACAGTTTATAATCTAGGGTTACTCTAAGCAGTTTAGTGATCTCAACTTGCTCAATGTCCACATTATTTATTACAAGATTTAGTTGAGGTTTAGGGTTTAGTGAGTGTTTTGTTCCAAATACAATGCATTTATTTTTAGAAATATTTAGGGCTAACTTATTCCTTGCCACCCACTCTGAAACTAACTGCAGCTCTTTGTTGAATGTTGCTGTCATTTCAGTAGCTATAGTAGCTGACGTGTATAGTGTTGAGTCATCCGCATACATAGACACTCTGGCTTTACTCAAAGTTAGTGGCATGTCGTTAGTAAAAATTGAAAAAAAATCAAGGGGCCCAACAATGGTACTGGACCTGAAATTATTGGCTGTTTTTTGGAGTCTTTTAATGCTAAAATCAGTTCTTTAAAATCCATTTTCAAATGTTCCGAGCTAGCCTTGAGGATGATACACTCATTTATCATTTTTAAAAAGTGTCATGAGTGAGTGCATCACAAATATCTTTCCAGATTGTTGATGCATCCTCCTCCCAATACAGCCTCTTCCAACACCACGGGTAGGGGAAGTCTTGCTTTGAAGTCAAGTCAGCTCATATTGTTGCTAGCTAACATGCTACTGAACAGTAACACTAGCACATTGACATGCATGTTGGTATTAAAAGACAGCAACATATTCACCTAAAAATGTAAGTGTTTAGGCATATCATTAGTTAGCAAGAAATCACATTAATTGTGCAAAAATATGACCAGCTAGCGAAGCACTACTAGCCAGTCAGTGGTGCTGACAGATTGAAACTGGTATCAACAAAATGTATTTCAATCTATCCCATAAAACATGACATTACTAACTAAGCATCAATTAACTAACACCATTTTAAAGTTCATTAGGAAGTTTAGTTAATAAGTTAGACACTCACCAGACAACTTTGGTAGGTAGCTAGCTAGATAGCTTGGTTTCCATTTTCCAATCTCCCTGATTGGTCGTCAACGGTTGCTGTGCGTGGAAGTCATGTGTTCACCAGAAATGGCTTCTGGTAAACTGTTTGCCACTAATGGCAATAAATGTTGTTGCCTCAGGTTTGCCACAGATTTAAATAGAATCTTGAGAGAATTGTTTGACAGACAAAATCTATGGCGAACTGTTTGCCACTAGTGGCAATAAACATTATTGTTGCCAAAGGTTTGCCGCAGATTCAGAACATTTGCAAACTTCTGACAACATTTTGTGACACACTATTTAGTTTGCAACACATTTGCCTCAAACTTGCGAAAAGTCTTCTGCCACAAATACATTTTTGTAAGGGAGCTCATTCATCATGGCTACGAGCAAATCCATAACTGGCCATCTCCATCCATTATATAGATATGTAGTGTGTGTTGTGGAGTCCATTTGCAATAAAGATGTGACAAAGCCATTGCTGTCAATGACACCATATCCAATGCATGTTATACAGGCAGGTGAAACATCTTCTTTCTTGGACTGAGCTCTTGAGAAATAAAATATTATCATGATGGGTCATTATGGAACATATTGCTGGAACAGATATGGTACAGATGGAAATTGTTTTCACTTGAATGGCATTATCAGTATCATAGAACCCTGTGATTGTGTGAGATCTCACCAGAATACACCTCCTTTTATGCTTGGATCTTGGGATCAAGTACTGTTTCTGCTTCTCACTTTTTCGGCGCTCTAAGCACTGATATGATAAACTATTTGCGTTATGGACAAGATTTGTAAGATAAATGTACAGGTTTGATCTCTATGGTATTGTGTCCTCATAGGAGCTGAATGTGATATAGCCTATTGTGACATTCCGTAATAGTTTTGCCACAGTCAAGGTCCCCTGTGTGACATTAAGTCCACATTTCTCTGCAGATCATAGGGTACAGGAATGTGTGGACAGACAGAAGAAGAGACACAAGCCATTGCCACAGAACACTTTAGAGACTTAAAAAATTAAAAGGCCTTTTCTCTTGATTTCTCTGTGTTGTCGGATAAAGAAATATATTTATCTCTGTTCTGTGCAGGCTCTGCAAAGACAGTTTTATGTTGTTATAGTGCTGGAGGGACTAAAGAAATACCTCAAGGCTATGTAATTCAACAACAAAAGGAAACCTATGTAAGCATTGTTCCACGTGGCCAAACAAATCATTTTCTCGCTTTGCAAGCTTCTGGCCTTCAATGTCAGGAAATGATTTTCTGCTGCGGAGGTGGCTATCATGGATACGGTTCTTTAGCAATGGTTTAATCGGTGGTGGTGGTCAATAGCTCCTGTTCTCCTACTGTAGCTGCTTTCTTTTACCATGAGGACCCTATGGATTTTTTCAGCTCTGTCTCAGATGTCTGCACAATTAGCAGTGATAGAATACACTGGCTGTAATCGAGGACTGGCATTTTAATTCAGGCATTGCTCGATACAAATCTCTTTGTCCATGTAAATGTACAATTCCATTAGGTCATTATATAATTTATTGGCATGAAGATCAATCAGTTGAGCATACTGTTTTGCAGCCTTGGTGTTGCCCGTCGTAATGGAGATGGCATTGAAAATTCAAAACTACAAGGCTAGAGTTCAATGTTCCCACACATAATTAGCATGAAAACATGATTGGTTATGTGCAATTAGGGAGCAGGAGCACGGCATCAGGGCACCATTGAGCTGATGGGAGATACAAGATAGGTCAAGTCTTTGCCTTTGCGCTGCGGTCTCTGTTTTAGTTCATGTTTCTCTGAAGTAACATTTTAGAGCTAGTGTTGCACTCAATGCACTCATGGTAATAGGTGCTGGCAGGTTTTCTTTTACACCCAGCAGTGGTTTGCGCATTGCTGTGGAAAAGAGCTCTCATCCGTCTGGAAGCAGCCCTCAACTGACCCTGTGATCTAAGCATTTTCTGCTGAAAACTACTGTCTCACTGGTTGTCTTAATCAGAGATGTAGATAAGCCAGCAGCCATACCACCCTGCACCTCTCTGTTGGGAAATAATTCAAGTTAAGGGCTTTGATTTTCTTGATCAGGTGGTGGGCATGGCAGTTTTTGCACGTTTCTTTGAGAACAGTCTACACTGTATTCCAGATCAATTTGATGTTATTTTAATGGACAAAAAAGGTGGCTTTCTTTCAAAAACAAGGACATTTTTGAAAGGACATTTAAGTGACCCCAAACTTTTGAAAGGTAGTGTATATATACGAAATATCAATGTTTATTGCTCACTTTACACACGTTATTCTTGTTGAGACTGATGTTTTCCATATGCTCCATTGTTGTTTTTAGCTATGGGTAATACCTCGAGGGTCTACCCACTCGCAGACACTCACACACAGACAAGCACTGCTGTCATACACAGTGATAGGTGTCCGCATTTTTCCTCTGTTCCAATCCTCTGACAATTTGGATCTCCACCCGTCCCAATATACTAATGTCATGTGTCCTGACACCTCTGTGGTTGTATGGCCAACCCCTTGGGCCACCCAAGTTCACTAGATCAGCTGAAGACCTGCTTCCTGTCATCACACTGTCACAGTGGTTTGTGAGAATGGTGTGAGTGGATGTGGGTGGGGTGTGTGTAAATGCATGCATGTTTGTACTGTATAATGTGTGAGCAAAAGTGTTAAATTGTCAACAGTTGTGTTTGCTGTGTGTCAGCAACTATATGTGTGTGAGTATACCTTTGTGTGAGCTGAGACTATAACAAGCTAAGTGAACGGCAGAGATTTTGTCTCTTTTCAGGTGCGGAAAAGGTTCCTTGTGTGAGTGACCGTCCCCTTGCAGACGACCCATAACCCAACAGGTCTCAGTGTGATGTGAGAAACCCACTGATACCAATGATCCAGATTCAGCTTACTGTGCAGCAGTAAGCGACTGAAATAGATGTTGCCAGACTTGGAAGGCCTGTCAATACCCAGCAATATTACCCACTGTGTCAATGCGACACAGCCAGCCTCCAATTGTTCACCCCTCTTTTTGCCATGTGAGTCTCATTCCCTGTGTTAATGGGGGCAATAGGGAGAGAAGTTGTTCTGCTTCACGATTCCAGTGAATGTGTTTCTCCTCTCTGAAAGGGACAAATGGTAAATGCCAGTGAAATGCCACAGGTATCCATCTAGCTGACCTTCAGAACAACAGGTCACTCAGTGGACCATGGTACATCCCAGGCAAGAGACCATAGCTCCTCCTTTTATTTTTAAATGTAGGTTTGTTTTACAGTGTTTTACAGCTAAGCATCCAAACAACTGCTAAGTCTTTTCCTTAATTGACAAGCTGTAGTGTCAAACCAGTGACAATAACAAGTAATTTCAGTTAAACCAGAACTAAAGTCTTGCATTTTTTTTTTTTTAATCTTTATTTTAATAGGCAAGTCAGTTAAGAACAAATTCTTATTTTCAATGATGGCCTAGGAACAGTGGGTTAACTGCCTGTTCAGGGGCAGAACGACAGATTTGTACCTTGTCAGCTCAGGGATTTGAACTTGCAACCTTTCGGTTACTAGTCCAACGCTCTAACCACTAAGCTACCCTGCCGCATAATTGATCAGATTCTTGATTAAGTTCATGTTAAGAGAAGAGATAGAATGAGGATCGTAATTGGAACAAAGAGCTCCACCCTTTCTCTTTGCAAGTTATGGCAAGTATATGGGCCAAAATTTCCCCTCCCCTCCCAAAATTCGAAAGATGCTAACATGGGAAATTGTGATTTGTCTAAATAACCAGTGATGGAAAACTCAAGCACCGGAACTAATTCTACTGATCTCACACATCCCGTTGTATCATGACAGATCTACTGTACCATTTATGTTTATGTAGTCTGTCCATGAGAGATATCATAACAAGCAACACTCCCAGAACGTTTCCATCTGGCTCCCATTAGGTTGAGAGATACCACTGGAGGAGACTTTTGCTGTGTTCGAGAAACTCCACATTTAGCAAAACAAACATGTCCTTGATCCTGTGTGTGTAATCGCCATTCTGGTGAAAAACAGACCTCCCAAAAAACAAAGACATTGTCCTGAGGACATTTGGCGATGTTCCCATTAGGTCCCTTAAGGGAACATTGTGTGATGGTCCCAATGGAATGATCTCTGGGGGACCTTTGTGTAGTCCCCTGTGTGTTCCCAGGATATCACTGAGGACCATATCAGGAACTTTTAGGACGTTCTCAGGACTTTCGTTCTCTGGGGGACCTTTTTATAGTTCCCGGGTTCTTCCTGAGGACATGTTTAGGATGTTCTTGGGATGCTGTGTCATGGTCCCCTAAATGTTTTGTCTAATCCCGGGGACATCCCCAAAGACGCTTTTAGGACGTTCTTGGGACATTGTGTCATGGTCCCCTGAACGTTCTTGGGACGTTGTGTCATGGTCTCCAAGAACGTCCTAAAAACATCCCGAAGAACGTCCTAAAAACATAATTGGGATGTCCCCAGGACCAACCGGGAACTACACAAAACCTCCAGGGGACCATGACACAACGTCCTGACAACATTTTGTAATGTCCCAGGGACGTCCTAAGGACTAGTATTGTTTGCAGGGCTCTCTCTTCCTCTATTGGCACCAGTATCCATATCTATTTACTATGCTGACCCCGGCACCCAGCTGGCTCTTATGAGAACGACCAAATGACTTCAAACATGAGGATTCTGTAAACACAGACTGTAACCCAGGCAAGGCTCAAATGAAGAGAGCTGCATGTTTGTCAGTTCCTGTGTAAAACAAGAACAGCAGCTTGTTGTTGCATAGGTAACTGCCTGGTTGCACAAGACAAGGACCTTGAAACGATCTTACATCTGATAAGGCTAATCATATGCAGTACATTACATTATGCAGTCATCCATTATTCATTGGTGTTAGCAGACAGGCCTTCTGACCCTTTGGCCGCAACACCAGTACCTTAAGTAATATATGTATGCACCTGTGTTATGCTAGTAATTATTGCCTGGTTGATAAACCACCTTTCAACCTCTGTATTTTTATGTCACAAATGTGCGCTCTCTCTTTCCTAGAGACAAACATATCCCTTGCCTTCTATTCCAGTTCTATGTCTCTTTCTGGATGTTACGTCGACCCCATGCGTGCTTTTCACACTCCATGTGAGTACTTTTTTTTTTTATGTTTACATTTTAGTCATTTAGCAGACACTCTTATCCAGAGTGACTTACAGGAGCAATTCGGGTTAAGTGCTTTGCTCAAGGGCACATCGACCGATTTTTCACCTAGTCTGCTCAGGAATTCGAACCAGCAACTTTTTGGTTACTGGCCCAACACTACCGCTAGGCTACCTGCCCACCAAAACACAGGTAGTACCACAAACTACTGAAATCAGTGTTTTCCACAAGCACATGGAATAGCCAGCCAAGTATAAAAAGTAGCCAGCCAGCATCCCCCGGCCCTGGGGGCTCCAGGAGGGCTTGCCGAACAAGCTCGATTTTGTTGCCTCTGGTACATTCTAATGCCTTGATTCCATCTGAAATACAGTGCAACATTATTGAATACTTTATTGAGTTTAACTCCGAGTTTGGAAACATTAGTTGTGATATTGTATTTACAATTTAAATGACTCAAAATGTATGAATTCAATGTATTCAATTCAATATATTGTCTAAGAGAACATGAAACCTTTTTTGTACATATAACCTGTCTTCCTTTGAGATTAAAGTACTTTACTGCAAGACACAGAATGAATTGCCACAATTATGTTTGTTCTTCAAACAACATATTTTATTAAAACAGAAAAATAAAGTAAATAGCCCAAATGATCTATAAATAACTAAATAAAAGGCATTTTCTCAGCTATGTGCAATACAAGTATGATTGAAGAATGAAGCAGGTGTTAAACATGGACTTTGCTACACAGAATACATCAATTGACTGCTCCATTGTCAACACTTTGATTAAATCAGTAGACCTAGATCAATATCATATAAGTGTCATTAGCTTTTAAAACAATTACATCTGTTTTATTTTACCCTATTTTGGACAAGAGTGAGGCCATCTTTCCACTAGCCTACCTATTGTTCCTGCAGTGAGGATTCACCATCTTAAGCAGCATACCACCCTGCATTCCACTGCTGGCCTGCCTCGGAAGCTAAGCTCGATTGGTCCTGGATGTGGACCAGATGTTGCTGTAAGTGGTGTTGGAGGGCCGGTAGGAGGCACTTTTTCCCCTGGTCTTAAAAAAATATATCCCAATGCCCCAGGACAGTGATTGGGGTCATTGCCCTGTGTAAGGTGCTGTCTTTCGGGTGTATGTGAAGCCGGCTGTATAGCCAGCAGCCGGTGCTAGTGGAAAACACTGTGCAATGCTAATTAGAAAGTGATTGAGGACACAGAGGGATAATATTTTCTAAATGTGCTGTCATATAAATGTTCCACTAAGCAGAGGCCAGAGTTTAGTGAGCCATTGAGCACACCACCAGTATTAGTGTGGAACAGAGGCTCTCCTATAAATCCTGCTCCATTACTTCCTTTAAGGCAGTAGGGAGCATTACATCACATTGAGAATGGCAGTAGGGAGACACAATGCATTATCTAAATCCAATAGGCCTATATCACCAAAGTGATTTTTATTTATCGAGTGTGTGAGAGTTGCACTGGGTTTTCAGAGGGCAGAGTGACTTGGCCTTTGAACTCTGATAGGATAGTTAAAGTGTGATCGTCATCATCCTAGAGCAGCGTGATCTGCCCTTAACGAGTCTCTGTCAGTCAGCTTGAACATTTTGTTCCCCCCAAACCCAACAATTACATGACTGCAGTTCATTTTCACTGTTATTTAAAGGATACTCTGTAATTAGCCAATGAGCAATTGCCTAAGCTATCTAAAGAACCACTGTGTTCCTATAGGGAACCTGTTATCAGCAGCCTGAGGTATTACGCTGAACAAGAAAGTATGCCCTTATAAAAGATGATGATGGTTAAAATGAATGGATGTCTAGAATCCACAAATCTTGACAAGGAAGTATCTATCTTACTCTCTAGTTTCTTACCAACCCATCATACACTACATGACCAAAAGTATGTGGACACCTGCTCGTTGAACATCTCACTCCAAAATCATGAGCGTTAATATGGAGTTGGTCCCCCCTTTGCTGCTATAACAGCCTCCACTCTTCTGGGAAGGCTTTCCACTAGATGTTGGAACATTGCTTGCGGGGACTTGCTACCATTCAGCCACAAGAGCATTAGTGAGGTCCGACACTGATGTTGGGCGTTTAGGCCTGGCTCGCAGTCGGCGTTCCAATTCATGCCAAAGGTGTTTGATAGGGGATGAGGTCAGGGCTCTGTGCAGGCCAGTCAAGTTCTTCCACACCGATCTTGACAAACCATTTCTGTATGAACCTCGCTTTGTGCATGGGGGCATTGTCATGCTGTAACAGGAAATAGCCTTCTCCAAACTGTTGCCACAAAGTTGGAAGGACTTAATTATATAGAATGTCATTGTATGCTGTAGAGTTAAGTTTGCCCTTCACTGGAACTAAGGGGCTTAGCCCAAACCATGAAAAACATCCCCAGACCATTAATCTTTGTTGAATTTACTTGTTGGAAAGGTGGCATCCTATGACGGTGCCACTTTGAAAGTAACTGAGCTCTTCAGTAACGCCATCCTACTGCCAATGTTTCTCTATGGAGATTGCATGGCTGTGTGCCCGATTTTATACACCTGTCAACTGGTGTGGCTGAAATAGTCGAATCCACTAAATTGAAGGTGTATCAACATACTTTTGTATATATAGAGTATGTGACTCACACATTTAAATTGAGTTTGGCAACAAAGCAGCTTATGTGGCTAGCAGAGATCATTGCAATAGGTTCACTTTATTTTTTATAAAGAACTGCTGGAACTGCATATGCAGTAGAAATCACCAGAAAAATAATCATAGGAACATCATGATGTGATGGATATGTTTCAGGTGTTTGAATCATGCCCCAGAAAGATTCCCTTTGATCTAGGACAAGTCGATTAATGATATTTACAATAGTCCTCGGATAGGAAAAGGTGTCTCTATGATGCCATATCACCTCTAACTAACTGTAACTAAGGAGAGGGGCTTTACCATCAGTCCTATTTTAGGCCAACAAACAGCTAATTGATAATAAAATACACAAAATACGAGCACGTATATCCTACCAACGGAACATTAAAAACTGTAATATCTTATGTTTCACAGAGTCGTGGCTGAACGACGACAAGATTAACATACAGATGGCGGGTTTTAAGCTTTTTCAGCAGGATAGAACAGCGGCCTCTGGTAAGACAAGGGCGACAGCCTATGTATATTTGTCAACAACAGCTGGTGCACGAAATCTAAGAAAGTCTTGAGGTTTTATTTGCCTGAGGTAGAGTATCTCATGATAAACTGTAGACGACACTATTTACCAAAAGATTTTACATCTATAGTTTTCGTAGCTGTGTATATACCACCGCAGACCGATGCTGGAACTAAGACCGCACTCAATGAGCTGTATAAGCAAACAGGAAAACGCTCATCCCGAGGCAGCGCTCTTAATGGCTGGGGACTGTAATGCAGGGAAACTCAAATCCGTTCTACCTATTCTCAACCAGCATGTTAAATGTGCAACCAGAGGGGAAAAAAACTCTAGACTACCTTTACTCCACACACAGAGATGCATACAAAGCTCTCCCTCGCCCTCCATTTGGCAAATCTGACCATAATTATATCCTCCTGATTCCCGCTTACAAGCAAAAACTAAAGCCGGAAGCACCAGTGACTCAGTCAATAAGAAAGTGGTCAGATGAAGCAGATGCTAAGCTACAGGACTGTTTTGCTAACACAGACTGGAATATGTTCCCAGGATTCTTCCGATGGCATTGGGGAGTACACCACATCAGTCACTGGCTTCATCAATAAGTGCATCGATGACGTCGTCCCCACAGTGACCGTACGTGCATACAATACACCCAACAGAAGCCATGGATTACAGGCAACATCTGCACTGGGCTAAAGGTTAGAGTTGCCGCTTTCAAGGAGCGGGACTCTAATCCGAATATTATAAGATATCCCGCTATACCCTCTGACGAACCATCAAACAGGCAAAATGTCAATACAGGACTAAGATTGAATCGTACTACACCGACTCCGACGCTCGTTGGATGTGGCAGGGCTTTCAAACTATTACAGACTACAAAGGGAAGCACAGCCACGAGCTTCCCAGTGACGCGAGCCTACCAGATGAGCTAAATAACTTTTACGCTCGCATCGAGGCAAGTAACACTTAAACATGCACGAGAGCACCAGCTGTTCTGGACGACTGTGTGATCACGCTCTCCATAGCAGATATGAGTAAGACCTTTACCGGAGGGCCAGATGGATTACCAGGACGTGTACTCCGAACATGCGCTGACCAACTGGCAAGTGTCTTCACTGACATTTTCAACCAGTCCCTAACTGAGTCTGTAATGCCAACATGTTTCAAGCAGACCACCATAGTCCCTGTGCCCAAGAACACTAAGGTAACCTGACTAAATGACTACCGACCCATAGCGCTCATGTCTGTAGCCATGAAGTGCTTTGAAAGGCTGGTCATGGCTCACATCAACACCATTATTCCAGAAACCCTAGACTCACTACAATTTGCATACCGCCCCAACAGATCCACAGATGATGCAATCTCTATTGCCCTCAACACTGCCCTTTTCCCCCTGGACAAAAGGAACACAGATGTGAGAATGGTATTAATTGACTATAGCTCAACGTTCAACATCATAGTACCCTCAAAGCTCATCACTAAGCTCAGGACCCTGGGACTAAACACCTCCTTCTGCAACTGGATCCTGGACTTCCTGACGGGTCACCCCCAGGTGGTAAGGGTAGGGAACAACAAATCCACCACACTGATCCTCAACACGGGGGGGGGGGGCCCTCAGGGGTATGTGCTCAGTCCCCTCCTGTACTCCCTGTTCACTCATGACTGCATGGCCAGGCACGATTCCAACACCAGCATCAAGTTTGCAGATGACACAGTGGTAGGCCTGATCACCGACAACGATGAGACAGCCTATAGGGAGGAGGTCAGAGACCTGGCCGTGTGGTGTCAGGACAACAACCTCTCCCTCAACGTGATCAAGACAAAGGAGATGCTTGTGGACTACAGGAAAATGAGGGCCAAGCATGCCCCCATTCTCATCGACAGGGCTATAGCGGAACAGTTTGGTGTCCACATCCCCAGCAAACAATTATGGTCCAAACACACCAAGACAGTCGTGAAGAGGGCATGACAAAGCCTATTCCCCCTCAGGAGACTGAAAAGTTTTGGCATGGGTCCTCACATCCTCAAAAGGTTCTACAGCTATACCATCGAGAGCATCCTGACTGATTGCATCCCTGACTGGCATGGCAACTGCTCGGCCTCCGACCGCAAGGCACTACAGAGGGTAGTGCCTACGGCCCAGTACTTCACTGGGGCCAAGCTTCCTGCCATCCAGGACCTCTATACCAGGCGGTGTCAGAGGAAGGCCCTAAAAATTGTCAAAGACTCCAGCCACTCTAGTCATAGACTGTTCTCTCTGCTGGCAAGCGGTACCGGAGTGCCAAGCCTAGGTCCAAAAGGATTCTTAACAGCTTCTACCCCAAGCCATAAGACTCCCGAACAGCTAATCAAAGGGCTACCCAGACCCCTCTTTTACCCTGCTGCTACTCTCTGTTTATAATCTATGAATAGTCACCTTAACTTTACCTACATGTACATATTACCTCAATACCTCGACTAACCAGTGCTCCCGCACATGGACTCTGTACCAGTACCCCCTGTATATAGCCTCCACATGGACTCTGTACCAGTACCCCCTGTATATAGCCTCCACATTGACTCTGTACCGGTACCCCCTGTATATAGCCTCCACATGGACTCTGTACCAGTACCCCCGGTATATAGCCTCCACATGGACTCTGTACCAGTACCCCCGGTATATAGCCTCCACATTGACTCTGTACCGGTACCCCCTGTATATAGTCTCCACATTGACTCTGTACCAGTACCCCCGGTATATAGCCTCCACATTGACTCTGTACCGGTACCCCCTGTATATAGCCTCCACATTGACTCTGTACCGGTACCCCCTGTATATAGCCTCCACATGGACTCTGTACCAGTACCCCCTGTATATAGCCTCCACATTGACTCTGTACCAGTACCCCCGGTATATAGCCTCCACATTGACTCTGTACCAGTACCCCCTGTATATAGCCTCCACATGGACTCTGTACCAGTACCCCCAGTATATAACCTCCACATTGACTCTGTACCAGTACCCCCTGTATATAGCCTCCACATGGACTCTGTACCAGTACCTCCACATTGACTCTGTATATAGCCTCCACATGGACTCTGTACCAGTACCCCCAGTATATAACCTCCACATTGACTCTGTACCAGTACCAGTACCCCCTGTATATAGCCTCCACATGGACTCTGTACCAGTACCCCCGGTATATAGCCTCCACATTGACTCTGTACCAGTACCCCCAGTATATAACCTCCACATTGACTCTGTACCAGTACCCCCTGTATATAGCCTCCACATGGACTCTGTACCAGTACCCCCTGTATATAGCCTCCACATGGACTCTGTACCAGTACCCCTGTATATAGCCTCCACATGGACTCTGTACCAGTACCCCCTGTATATAGCCTCCACATGGACTCTGTACCAGTACCCCCTGGTATATAGCCTCCACATGGACTCTGTACCAGTACCCCTGTATATAGCCTCCACATGGACTCTGTACCAGTACCCCTGTATATAGCCTCCACATGGACTCTGTACCAGTACCCCCTGTATATAGCCTCCACATGGACTCTGTACCAGTACCCCCTGTATATAGCCTCCACATGGACTCTGTACCAGTACCCCCTGTATATAGCCTCCACATGGACTCTGTACCAGTACCCCCTGTATATAGTCTCCACATTGACTCTGTACCAGTACCCCCTGTATATAGCCTCCACATGGACTCTGTACCAGTACCCCGGTATATAGCCTCCACATGGACTCTGTACCGGTACCCCTGTATATAGCCTCCACATGGACTCTGTACCAGTACCCCTGTATATAGCCTCCACATGGACTCTGTACCAGTACCCCTGTATATAGCCTCCACATGGACTCTGTACCAGTACCCCCTGTATATAGTCTCCACATTGACTCTGTACCAGTACCCCCTGTATATAGCCTCCACATGGACTCTGTACCAGTACCCCCGGTATATAGCCTCCACATGGACTCTGTACCGGTACCCCCTGTATATAGCCTCCACATGGACTCTGTACCAGTACCCCCTGTATATAGCCTCCACATGGACTCTGTACCAGTACCCCCTGTATATAGCCTCCACATTGACTCTGTACCGGTACCCCCTGTATATAGCCTCCACATGGACTCTGTACCAGTACCCCCTGTATATAGCCTCCACATGGACTCTGTACCAGTACCCCCGGTATATAGCCTCCACATTGACTCTGTACCAGTACCCCCGGTATATAGTCTCCACATTGACTCTGTACCAGTACCCCCGGTATATAGCCTCCACATGGACTCTGTACTGGTACCCCCGGTATATAGCCTCCACATTGACTCTGTACCAGTACCCCCTGTATATAGTGTCGCTATTGTTATTTTACTGCTGCTGTTTAATTCATTGTTACTTTAATTTTCTATTTAACACTTATTTTTATTTATTACTTAAAGCATTGTTGGTTAAGGGCTTGTAAGTAAGCATTTCACTGTAAGGTCGACACCTGTTTGTAACCATGTGCGCTGAGAGTCGGGAAGCAAGTTCGGGGAGTGAGTGTTTTAATAAATAAACACAACATAATACAAAATAAGAAACACAAACAACGCACAGCCATAACCCAGGAACAGAAACAATAACGCCTGTGGAAGGAACCAAAAGGAGTGACATAATTAGGGCAGGTAGTCAAGGAGATGATGGAGTCCAGGTGAGTGTCATTATGCGCTGATGCATGTAACGATGGTGAAGGGTGTGCGCCATAATGAGCAGCCTGGTGACCTAGAAGCCGGAGAGGGAGCACACGTGACACTGTTCGGCCTATGTAACAAATACGATTTGATTTGATTTGATTCGGGGGAAAGGAAGCATCAACAATAGTGATATGCCTGCATAGCCTTTTACAGTTGGAGTTATATCCCTGTATGTGGTAGATACGTTTCATATATCTTATCAACTTGCATTTAGGGTGATGTGATTCAGAAGGAGGACATAGAGAGAGAAAGGGGGAGTAGATGGAGGAGGAAAGGAAGGAAATTATATGAAGGTAATGTTCCTTACAGAGAAATGCAGGTGCGGGAAGATGATGAATGTGTCTCTTTCTGGTACATAAACATTTATGTATTTTTGTTGACAACAGCATTCACGTTGAAATGAAATGTCTCATTCATATTCAGGGTTTTTTAAGTTCCAATTCTGCTACACACTTATAGTACAGTAATTTGTTGATCATTAAATATGAATAAATTGCTCTCACAAGTACTTAGATCAGTTGGATTGCTAATCCCACTCATATGTTTTTCTACATTGTGGATTTCCACATCAAGGATCCTGAGGAGCTGAAGGTTGCTTGTGTATATGCCTCAATCTCTGGAAACCGCATGTACTGTACACTTCCTCTGTTTGTCTCTATCTGTCAGTTATAAATCAACTTTGACAAGTGCAGCTAAGCAGTTCTTTCCCAGTGTACCCACAGGGTGACTTATGCTAATTAAGTATCTAAATCGCGAGCCTTGCCCTCACCAGAATAAATCCTGTTTGCTCCTTCATGCTGACTGGGTCCCGGTGTAATCCTCCCCTCCAGGCTATCCACTGATTTCCCACATTTCCGTAATTTGAGTTCTCACTGCAGCTCTAATCAATATTCAATCAGATATAAACCGTCCAGGTAAAGATACCCACTGAAAGGGATTTGGGGATTTTTATTCGGATCCCCATGAGGTGTTAACGAAGCAGCAGCCATTCTTCCTAAGGTCCACACAAAACATAGAACATGACAAAATACAGGACACTAATGGACAAGAACAGCAACACAAATTTCAACTGAAAACACTACCACTAAAGAACGATATAACTAAAGTCTCTTAGGTTTCATATTAAGACATTCCCATTGAGGCAAGTCTGCAGAAAAGTGACACAAAATCATGTGATATAAAAACATTTTTTTTTAAAAGGAAGATTAAGAAAATATCTATACTACTGCAACTAAATAATACAGCTAAAGAATAATGAGTGTGTGTGTGTGACTCCTACAGCTGGCTTCACCCTACCTGATAGTGGGAGGGGTGAAGAACCAGGAGGGTAGTGGGAGGGGTGAAGAACCAGGAGGGTAGTGGGAGGGGTGAAGAACCAGGAGGGTAGTGGGAGGGGTGAAGAACCAGGGAGATAGGGGAGGGGTGAAGAACAAAGTTTACCATGTTATGGACCAGAAACTCCATAAGAATAGTAAACTAACAAACATTCGACCAACTGGGGACATTTTATTGATCCCCCACAATGAAAAAGGCTATTTCTAGGGAGTTTAGGGTTAGAATTCGATTTAGGTTAAGAATTAGAGTTAGGGTTAGGGGTTAAAGCTTAGGGTTAGGAGTTAGGTTTAGGGATAATGTTAAGGTTAGAGTTAGGGGATTGGAAAAATAGGATTTAGAATGGGAATCAGTTGTGTGTCCCCACAAGGTTAGTAAAACAAGATTGTGTGTGTGGTTATGTGTTTTAAAGTGATTTTATTACATGCCTGTTATCTGAGGTGGAAGAGTATTCCATGTAGTCACTGCTCTATACAGTACTGTTTGTCTGTCAGACTCCGTTCTGGACTTAGGGACTGTGAAGATACCCCTAATTGCGTGTCTTCTTGGGTATGTTTGGGTTAACTGGCAGAACAGACAATTTGGTACTTTCAGCACATCAATACTTCTCACAAAGACCAGCAGTGATGCAGTCAAGCACTCCTCAACTTTGAACCAGGAGAGACTGACATGCATGTTATTGACATTGGCCATCCGTGTACAATTGAGGGCCAGTAAAATGTTCTAAATCCTTTTTTGCCTCACCTGACCATACAACTAGGCAATTGTCAAGATGCGACAAAACCAGAGCTTATCAGGACTAGTTTGGTTGCATGTGATGTTAAAAAAGACAAGCATCTCTATCACAGACAGACCTCTCCCCATCTTTATAACAATAGAATTAATGTGCTTTGACCATATTTAACACCAAGAAGTTTAGTCTCTTCTACTTGCTTAACAGCCACACTATGCATTACCAGATTCAGCTGAGGTCCAGTACTTAAGGAATGATTTGTTCCAGATACAATGCATTTGGTTTTAGGTACACTACCGGTCAAATGTTTTAGAACACCTACTCATTCAAGGGTTTTTCTTTATTTTTTTATATTTATGGACTTGATCTTTTACCAAATAGAGCTATCTTCTGTATACCCCCCCCCCCCCCCCCACCTACCTTGTCACAACACATCTGATTGGCTCAAACGCATAAAGAGGGAAATAAATTAAACTTTTTTTTAAAGAAGGCACACCTGTTAATTGAAATGCATTCCAGGTGACTACCTCATGAAGCTGGTTGATAGAATGCCAAGAGTGTGCAAAGCTGTCATCAAGGCAAAGGGTGGCTACTTTGAGGAATCTAAAATATTAAATTATTTGTTTAACATATTGTCTATTACTACATTTCATAGTTTTGATGTCTTCAACATTATTCTACAATGTAGAAAATACTAAAAAATAAAGAAAAACCCTTGAATGAGTAGGTATTCTAAAACTTTTGACCGGTAGTATATGTTCAGGACTAGCTTCTTCCTAGCCACCCATTCTTAAACTGACTGCAACTTTATTTTTTAGCTTGGAACAACCTGTCATTGTTATAAAGGCATAATGGACCTAAAAGTCATTGTTATAAAGGCATAATGAACCTAAAGGTCATTGTTATAAAGGCATAATGAACCTAAAAGTCATTGTTATAAAGGCATAATGAACCTAAAGGTCATTGTTATAAAGGCATAATGAACCTAAAAGTCATTGTTATAAAGGCATAATGAACCTAAAAGTCATTGTTATAAAGGCATAATGAACCTAAAGGTCATTGTTATAAAGGCATACTGAACCTAAAAGTCATTGTTATAAAGGCATAATGAACCTAAAGGTCATTGTTATAAAGGCATACTGAACCTAAAAGTCATTGTTATAAAGGCATAATGAACCTAAAAGTCATTGTTATAAAGGCATAATGAATCTAAAAGTCATTGTTATAAAGGCATACTGAACCTAAAAGTCATTGTTATAAAGTAATAATGAATCTGAAAGTCATTGTTATAAAGGCATAATGAATCTAAAAGTCATTGTTATAAAGGCATAATGAACCTAAAAGTCATTGTTATAAAGGCATAATGAATCTAAAAGTCATTGTTATGAAGGCATAATGAATCTAAAAGTCATTGTTATAAAGGCATAATGAATCTAAAAGTCATTGCTATAAAGGCATAATGAATCTAAAAGTCATTGTTATAAAGGCATAATTAACCTAAAAGTCATTGTTATAAAGGCATAATGAACCTAAAAGTCATTGTTATAAAGGCATAATGAATCTAAAAGTCATTGTTATAAAGTAATAATGAATCCGAAAGTCATTGTTATAGAGGGATAATGAATCTAAAAGGCATTGTTATAAAGTAATAATGAATCTGAAAGTCATTGTTATAGAGGGATAATGAATCTGAAAGTCATTGTTATGAAGTAATAATGAATCTGAAAGTCATTGTTATAAAGTAATAATGAATCTGAAAGTCATTGTTATAAAGTAATAATGAATCTGAAAGTCATTGTTATAGAGGGATAATGAATCTAAAAGGCATTGTTATAAAGGGAGAATGAATCTGAAAGTCATTGTTATAGAGGGATAATGAATCGAAAAGGCATTGTTATAAAGGGAGAATGAATCTAAAAGGCATTGCTATAAAGTAATAATGAATCTGAAAGTCATTGTTATAGAGGGATAATGAATCTAAAAGGCATTGCTATAAAGGGATAATGAATCTAAAAGGCATTGTTTTAAAGGGAGAATGAATCTAAAGGGCATTGTTATAAAAGGATAATGAATCTAAAAGGCATTGTTATAAAGGGAGAATGAATCTAAAATGCATTGCTATAAAGGGAGAATGAATCTGAAAGTCATTGTTATAAAGTAATAATGAATCTGAAAGTCATTGTTATAAAGTAATAATGAATCTGAAAGTCATTGTTATAGAGGGATAATGAATCTAAAAGGCATTGTTATAAAGGGAGAATGAATCTGAAAGTCATTGTTATAGAGGGATAATGAATCTAAAAGTCATTGTTATAAAGGCATAATGAATCTGAAAGTCATTGTTATAAAGTAATAATGAATCTGAAAGTCATTGTTATAAAGTAATAATGAATCCGAAAGTCATTGTTATAGAGGGATAATGAATCTGAAAGTCATTGTTATGAAGTAATAATGAATCTGAAAGTCATTGTTATAAAGTAATAATGAATCTGAAAGTCATTGTTATACAGGGATAATTAATCTAAAAGGCATTGTTATAAAGGGAGAATGAATCTGAAAGTCATTGTTATAGAGGGATAATGAATCTAAAAGTCATTGTTATAAAGGCATAATGAATCTAAAAGTCATTGTTATAAAGTAATAATGAATCTGAAAGTCATTGTTATAAAGTAATAATGAGCCTAAAAGTCATTGTTATGAAGGCATAATGAGCCTAAAAGTCATTGTTATAAAGGGATAATGAATCTGAAAGTCATTGTTATAAAGTAATAATGGATCTGAAAGTCATTGTTAAAAAGTAATAATGAATCTGAAAGTCATTGTTATAAAGTAATAATGAATCTGAAAGTCATTGTTATAAAGTAATAATGGATCTGAAAGTCATTGTTATAGAGGGATAATGAACCTGAAAGTCATTGTTATAAAGTAATAATGAATCCGAAAGTCATTGTTATAAAGTAATAATGAATCTGAAAGTCATTGTTATAGAGGGATAATGAATCTAAAAGGCATTGTTATAAAGGGAGAATGAATCTGAAAGTCATTGTTATAGAGGGATAATGAATCGAAAAGGCATTGTTATAAAGGGAGAATGAATCTAAAAGGCATTGCTATAAAGTAATAATGAATCTGAAAGTCATTGTTATAAAGGGATAATGAATCTAAAAGGCATTGTTTTAAAGGGAGAATGAATCTAAAGGGCATTGTTATAAAAGGATAATGAATCTAAAAGGCATTGTTATAAAGGGAGAATGAATCTAAAATGCATTGCTATAAAGGGAGAATGAATCTGAAAGTCATTGTTATAAAGTAATAATGAATCTGAAAGTCATTGTTATAAAGTAATAATGAATCTGAAAGTCATTGTTATAGAGGGATAATGAATCTAAAAGGCATTGTTATAAAGGGAGAATGAATCTGAAAGTCATTGTTATAGAGGGATAATGAATCTAAAAGTCAGTGTTATAAAGGCATAATGAATCTAAAAGTCATTGTTATAAAGTAATAATGAATCTGAAAGTCATTGTTATAAAGTAATAATGAATCCGAAAGTCATTGTTATAGAGGGATAATGAATCTGAAAGTCATTGTTATAAAGTAATAATGAATCTGAAAGTCATTGTTATAAAGTAATAATGAATCTGAAAGTCATTGTTATACAGGGATAATGAATCTAAAAGGCATTGTTATAAAGGGAGAATGAATCTGAAAGTAATTGTTATAGAGGGATAATGAATCTAAAAGGCATTGTTATAAAGGGAGAATGAATCTAAAAGGCATTGTTATAAAATAATAATGAATCTAAAATGCATTTTTATAAAGGGATAATGAATCTAAAAGGCATTGTTATAAAGTAATAATGAATCTGAAAGTCATTGTTATAGAGGGAGAATGAATCTAAAAGGCATTGTTATAAAGGGAGAATGAATCTGAAAGTCATTGTTATAGAGGGATAATGAATCTAAAATGCATTGTTATAAAGGGAGAATGAATCTAAAAGGCATTGTTATAAAGTAATAATGAATCTGAAAATCATTGTTATAGAGGGATAATGAATCTAAAAGGCAGTGTTATAAATGGAGAATGAATCTAAAAGGCATTGTTATAAAGGGATAATGAATCTAAAAGGCATTGTTATAAAGTAATAATGAATCTGAAAGTCATTGTTATAAAGTAATAATGAATCTGAAAGTCATTAAGTCATAAAGTCATAAGTCATATTAGTGGGTGTTGTTTTTGTGATATTTGAAAGTAGGTTAGTTGGGACAATTTATGTTGATTTATCACCGGAGGATCTCATGAGAGGATAAGATGTGAATTATTTTAATCAGAGAAGATTAATAAATTGACTCGTATTTTTATTTGCAACATCGCGTTTTTCCACAGGTGAGCTCATCTGGAGGAATAACTTGCTTTAATCGGTGGAATCACATTGAGATGATTGAGGGAGGTGGAGGAGGTGGCCATGTTGAAATGAAACCTAGCAGGAGATGGAGAAGGATGTGACAGTGACCTGCTTGTGAAGGCATGGATGATGGGTAACAGAGGGACTCAGAGGGAGTTATGTGGGGCTCCAGGGCACTGAGCTAAAGCGATTGGGAGGTAAGCAGGGAAAGAAATCCTCCCTGACAGAGGAATATGAAGGCCATGAGGGGAGAGGGGATAGGAAGGGTTATAGAAGGAATTGTCATCAACTTCTGAAGGCTGCTGGAATGGCTTGGTTATGGTTCTAAGAGGAGGCCTTCCTTGGCGCCAGAAGGAACAAGCAAGGAGTGAGGGTATTAGAGGAAGGGAGAGTATTAGGGTTGAGTATTAGGGTTGAATATTTTCTAGAGAATCTACCATTTCTCCTTCCAGAGAAAATTGCATGAAATTACTGGGCTTCCAGGTATTCCCGTTCAAACCGGAAGTGCTATTTAAAAGCATATACAGTAATACCAGTGAAAAAAATCAGACATGATTATACCACTGTAAATTCAGAAATACTGCATACACATTCATCTAATGGTTTCTCTATGTATTTGTTGCAATTTAATCAACTCGAAGTTCTCTCAAAGTCACCACACTATTTCGTTGATGTAGGCGTGTGAAGCACTGTCGTCCAACTGGTAAAAGTTATAGTCTAGTGAAAATGACATTCGTTTTAGCCTAACTTTGACTGATAGATGCAACTTGGTCCCTTTGTC
This sequence comes from Oncorhynchus nerka, assembly GCF_034236695.1. NCBI lineage: Eukaryota > Metazoa > Chordata > Actinopteri > Salmoniformes > Salmonidae > Oncorhynchus > Oncorhynchus nerka. The sequence continues at coordinate 67,450 of NW_027040321.1, read as the reverse complement.
TTTAAAGGTTATGGCTTGTTTTTATCTATTGATAACCCTCTTATTGTGGTGATTTTGTCAGAGGAAACATAGTATGTAGGCTATCTGATTTACCGCTAATCAAACCAATCAGTTGTGGCGGAGATGTTGCACCATGTGCTGCGGTTGATCAATTGCCTGCGAATCGAAACCCGCCTGATACCATGTGCCATTCCAAGGTAGGCTTATATAAACGCTAACATTTAGTTATTGCATTCGTTATCATTCGTCATCATTTGTTTACCGAAAAATCTATTGTATTTCTAGCAATAGTCAATGATCATCTCTCAAGGTCTTGATTTAAAAATATATAAATAATAATTTGTCACAGCATAAAATAAATGAATGTGATGTAATAGTAGCTGACTGATTCTCAAGACCACAAATAAAAACAAACAAATGTAGAATAACGTGAGCCTTAATTAGCCTCACTCACTTAGGGTATAGGCTACGTAAAATAAATAACCTGATACTCCTGGCCTACCCTGTAACTAACAAACAAAATAATTTGCGTAGGCTGCACCTGTTTAACTTTTGTTGTTGTTGCTAAAGTGGACTCTCAAAAAGCACAGTGCATCAGTGTTTCCTGATTTTCGTCACAAATTGGCCACAGACAGAGAATGCTCTCTCGGCCTCCTCCTCGATTGACGGATTGTAGCGAGCGCCTCAAACAGGTGCTGCAGGTATTTGAACCTGTTGTTGGTTGCTTCGAACAGGGAGAATTTCTTAGGCAGGATGTTCAGCAGATCGGTTTCCTTTTTCTCATGTAGTTGATCTATTGCCAAGCTGATCGCCTGCTGCAGCGTTGTCGCCAGGTTTGGTGTTGACACTTGTTGTGCATCGTCAGCATCTGCTATAGCTACTAGCTACTCTGCCTTTCCTCCGAACAGCCATTCGGCAGGGCGCTTTGCCATCCGTAGTAACATTGCTCTTGATGACATTGCAAACACATTGCATTGCTCAGAACTGCGGTACTCAGGAGGTACCTCTGGGTATTTACATGAAAACAGCCACATATCCAATTTCACATAAAAGACAGACAGGACAAACCAATGCCATTATTATTAGCAGGTGTAACTTCATTTACAATCATTTACCAACCACACATACCTCTCCACAATATCTGCCAGACTGTTCCACCTTGTGCAGCAATCCAGTTTAATTTATATCTCTTTTCCAAACTCTTCCTTCACATACCGCTGTAGCTTGTCATCATCGCTGACCCCCGATTTTTGAAAGTGACGTGCAATCAGCCTAACTTTCTCCACGGTGCTGCGCAGCTCCCCTCGCAGCTCATATGTTTCCTTTGGGCACCCCGTCTTCCTCTTCATCATCAGCATCACTCTCATCCTCACTGTCACTCAGAGTCAGGGGCTGTGCTTGAGGGCGGTATATTACTTCTGTCACAGCCTGCTAGTCTGCTAGTAGCACAGTTGTAGCTCTGGGACAACACGTTTCCCGTACTTCACCATAACTGATGCCCCATCTGTATTGCTACACACAATGTGGTCTTGCATTGTGAGGTTGTATGAGGCCAGTTGCACTTCCACCATCTTTTTTTAGCGTTGATTTGATGTTGTTGCTGTTTGCAACGGAATGGTAGGAGAACCTGTCGCACGCAGCTATTTCTGATACAATTTCATCTAAAGCTTGCCTCGGCTTGAGGTATGACTCCATAGTTCTGGGACGTTTTTCTGCTGAAGCCCTCTCTGCACTTGCCTCGCTATGTTGAGGGTGTATACCTGAATGTCTGATCAGTCCACTTGTTGAACCGCCTGCATTTTATCCGGTGCTTGCAGATGTTACACAACCCCGCCAAGCCACACTGCTTCTTGACACAATGCATGCTTAACCCGGAAGGAAGCCATCCGCACCAATGTGTCGGAGGAAACACCGTACACCTGGTGACCATTTCAGCGTGCATGCGCCTGATCCGCCACATGAGTCACTACAGCGACAAGGACAAGGACATCCCGGTCCAAACCCTCCTCTAACTCAGACGACGCTGGACCAATTGTGCTGGACCAATTGTGCTTCGCCTCATGGGTCTCCCGGTCGTGTTGGCCGAGTTTGACTCTCAGCCAAGTACCCCGATTCTCAGCCAGGATCTGCCCAGATCCACTGTGCTAGCTGGGATTGATTTTGATTAAGCTTTGCCACACAGACTACATTTTGGGAACAAATTAAAAGCAGGTAGGCATACCAGTAGCTCAAAAGTTGCAACTCATTTTATTACCATATTAACTGCATTTCAATGTCAGGTGTAGAGTTTTAGCATAAACAATGCGTGCTTTTTCAATTATGGTGACTTTGTGTAAGTAAATACGGTAGGCTACAACAATGTGCGCACACACACTGAGCATTGACTATTGATCATGCAGACAGCAGAGCAGGCCAGAGAAGACAGATTTAGACATTGCATATAATTTAACAGTTCCATTTCACGTCACACTGTTCATATAAATACTTTATTATAATTTACCCGTTTCTCGCAGTTATTTATCCTGGGAGAATGGAGTGGGTTTGGGGGGGGGGGGGGGGGTCCTGGTTAATCTTGGTAAGCTGGTTCCTGACATTCAACCCTAGAGAGTATGAACTTTGGTTAAAAAAAAACAAATTAGAAAAGAACGGAGAACCTTAGTATATTCATGAAGAAAATGACGTAAAGGATAAACAAAAAAAGGCAGACTGAGATCATAGCTGCCATCCAGGCCATGAGTATAGGATAGATATTATTGATGCCCTTTTTAATTCCAGTTGAATGTGCTGTGAAATGACCCTTGGAGGAAGTAACCACTGAACAGAACAGCTAATGTCCCTCTGTGCTTGTGTCATTGCCAATCATACTGTATGTTCAGCGACATAAAGTGTACTGTAGCGTTAAAGCTTACCCCGATTACATCACTAATATTTGCATTTCACCTGCACATGCATGACTTGTTTTCTCAGTCACAGAGTGTGAAACATTATGACAGAATGCCAGCTGGGCGAGCTAAAAATATTAAATGAAGTTGGCCTATCAGCAGACAACACTGACATCACTTTTTGCGTCAGCGAACACTGCCACTACTCCTGGGTGTTATTTAGTATGTTGGAAACGAGTTGCCGGTTAAGGATAATTTTTCCCAAAGTGACATGGATTGTTATGACTGCCACATGTTGTTTATGCTTTTGGCCAAATACTATAAAGACACAACAACTTAGGGTTCATTGTCCCCCTCAATGAAATCGGGGAGGGGACTGCAAGTCTGTCTGCATCTGTTCATTTATATGTTAGTCACACGTGGTATTTCAGACTGCACTGGGACCATTTTGACGAAACTTGTATGTATGATGAGTCTTGCCATTAGAGATTTGACATTTACAAAATTACACTGATTGGCCCAAGGAGCTCACCCAAGACGATCTCAATTGGCCCGGGGGGGGAGGGGGGGGGCATGTTTACTGTTGCCTTGTTTACATTTACATTACATTTGACTCATTTAGCAGATGGTCTTATCCAGTGCGACTTACAGTAGTGAGTGCATATATTTTCATATTTTTCGTACTGGCAGGGTTCAATTAGCATAAGCTTGGTCTTTGAATCCAGCCTTGTGTAGGAGGTGTTTTCAGAAGGTCTTGTAAAGCCGTGAGGTAGGCAGGTGAGGTTTATGCTTGGGAGAGATTCAGATACCCCGGCAGCCCTGAAAACAGCTGGATGAATCTGACTGCTATTCACTGCGTTACAGGTGGTCACTGTATCAGTGAAGTGGTAAATCAATGTTGTAATGGGGATGGACAGTTTCAATAGATAACATCGTTAAATGTGATGGCAATACTGTTGTGGAACTAATTCCCTGACAATAAAGATTATATGTAGGTGATAAACCTTTGGAATGACTAAGTAAATGACAGATGTGTAGATATCAATGGATATCAAAGATAAAGACCTCATATCAGGGAATTTTGGGAGTTGACATTAAAAAACAACCTCTTTAGGCCTCCCGGGTGGTGCAGTGGTCTAGGGCACCTCATCGCAGCGCCAGCTGTGCCACCAGAGACTCTGGGTTCGCACCCAGGCTCTGTCGCAGTCGGCCGCGACCGGGAGGTCCGTGGGGCGACGCTCAATTGGCCTAGCGTCGTTAGGGAGGGTTTGGCCGGTAGGGATATCCTTGTCTCATCGCGCACCAGCGACTCCTGTGGCGGGCCGGGTGCAGTGCACGCTAACCAAGGTTGCCAGGTGCACGGTGTTTCCTCCGACACATTGGTGCTTCCGGGTTGGATGCGCGCTGTGTTAAGAAGCAGTGTGGCTTGGTTGGGTTGTGTTTCGGAGGACGCATGGCTTTCGACCTTCGTCTCTCCCGAGTCCGTACGGGAGTTGTAGCGATTAGACAAGATAGTAATTACTAGCAATTGGATATCATGAAATTGGGGAGAAAAAGGGGGTAAAATAAAAAATATAAAAAATAAAAAACTGCCTCTTTGGGGTAATACTGTACACACAGACTAACTGAAAGAGGACAGAAATGTCTCCAGCAAGTGGGTTACTGCATTTGCTTTAGATGCAGTTATGTAGGACATCCTGGATAAATGCAGTGTCAATAAAGAAACAGAATCAAAGGGTTTATTACACAATGTGGGTCCTGTCCCCTAATCTTTTGAATGGGCTTGACGATTAGGACATCAAATTCATGAAAAAAACTCAGTCAACTTTTTACAGATGCCTTATATGACATTTTTTTTTGCGCAGAGGACCATTGCACTACGTTTTGCCCATTGAATGCCATTACAAAAGCTTACAAAAGTTCCAAAACTGCAAGGATGCTTCCTGGAAAACGATGCGTCGCGTTCATAATGTATTGTCCTGGAACAGTCAAGCATTGACTGAAAAACGTTCAAATTTTGGGGGTTGAACAATGGTTGTAAAGTAACATTCACCAATCAATAAAAAAAAAATTGTGCTACTCAAGACTTTTGCCATTGATGAACTGGTTTACCTTAGAGAGAGAGAGAGAGATGCAGTGGGGGAACCTGCGGGTTGGAGGAGAGAGAAAGAACACAAGCTCCAATTTGTCACTAATTGTCACGATCGTTTAAAGATGGATTGGACCAAGGTGCAGCATGGTAGGCGTACATTTTCCTTTTATTAAAAACACCGAAAAACAACAAAATACAAACATGAACGTAACTCTACATGTAGTGCAGAAAGCAATTACACACAACAAGATCCCACAATCTAAGGTGGGAAAAAGGGCTGCCTAAGTATGATCCCCAATCAGACAACTATAAACAGCTGCCTCTGATTGGGAACCATACTAGACACCATACTCTCGGTGGAGGCTCCGGTGCGGGATGCAGACCCCGCGCCGCTTGAGGCTCCCCCCACTTTGGTGGCACCTCTGGTGCAGGGATTGTTGCCGGGGACTCCGGACCATAGATCGTTGTCGCGGACTCCGGACCGTAGATTATCGTCGGATTGGGATTGGGATTGGGAACCATCTCTGGAAGCTCCGGACCGGGGACCGTCGCTGGAGGCTCCGGAACGGGGACCGTCGCTGGAGGCTCCGGACTGGGGACCGTCACTGCAGGCTCCGGACCGGGGACCGTCGCTGCAGGCTCCGGGCCATGGATCGTCACTGGAGGCTTCGAGCCATGGATCATCACTGGAGGCTTCGGGCCATGGATCCTCACTGGAGGCTTCGGGCCATGGATCATCACTGGAGGCCGAGTACGTGGAAATGGCACAGGACGCACCGGGCAGGAGAGAAAACTAGAGGCCGGGTGCGTGGAGCTGGCACAACGCATTATGGCTGGATACCCACTTTAGCTCGGTAAGTGTGAAGAGCTGGCGCAGGATATCCTGGGCCGAGGAGACGCACTGGAGACCAGGACCGCTGAGCCGGCACAATCCGTCCTGGACAGATGCTCACCTTAGCACGGCAAGTACGGAAATCAGGCACAGAACGCACCGGGCTAAGGGTGCACACTGGAGGCACGGTGCGCAGAACCGGAAACATGGTATCTGAACTGTGACCAACTCCTCATCGTAATTACAGGGAGTTGGTTCTTGTTCCCACCTTTGCTCCGCTCGCCACCCCGTGTCCCCCACCAAAATGTTTTTAGGCTGCCTCTGATTGGGAACCATACTAGGCCAACAAAGAAATAGATTCACCCAAATCACACCCTGACCTAACCAAATTGAGAATAAACAAGGCTCTCTAAAGTCAGGGCGTGACACTAATAGTCATTCAAAGTCACTAATAGTCACAAATTACAACAACATGCAACACTTTCTTTGCCCCTGCCAAGACGTTGCAGAGAAAAACGATCTGTCACTGTGTCCAATTCAGAACACAGACTACTGTAATTAACCATTGATTTACAGTGGGGTCCAAAATTATTGACATCCTTGATAAAGATGAGCAAAAATGACTGTATAAAATACATATTTCAAATACTGAGCTATATTGTACACTCAAAAAAAGTATATATCTCAAAAAGGTAGCGGTCAAAATGTTTTCAATAACTTTCAATACCTCACCTTGCGAGAATAACGTCACTGAGAACGTTGGAGAACACATTGGGAGGCATCTTAGACCATTCCTCCAAACAGAATCCTTCCAGATCCTTGATATCTTTCATCTGCGCTTGTGGACTGCCTTCTTCAATTCAATCCACAGGTTTATAATTGGTTTCATGTCCGGAGACTAAAAATGGCCATTACAAAATGTTGATTTTGTAGCCAACTATCCATTTCTTTGTGGATTTTGATGTGTGCTTGTGGCTATTGTCAAATAAAATAAAATGACATTTTATTGGTCCCAATCACCTATTTAGCAGACGTGTAGCAAAATTCTTGTGTTCCTTGCTCCAACAGTGCAATAATATCTAACTGTCACGTATACTCCCTCCCTCTCCGGCCTCTAGGTCATCAGGCTGCTGATTATCCCGCACACCTGTCAACATCATCCCGCACACCTGTCAACATCGTCTCGCGCACCTGCGCCTCATGACACTCACCTGGACTCCATCACCTCCTTGATTATCTTCCCTATATCTGTCACTCCCCTTGGTTCTTTCCTCAGGTGTTATTGACTCTTTCATGTTCATCGTTTATTTTATTTATTAAAACACTCACTCCCTGAACTTGCTTCCTGACTCTCAGCACACTTGTTACACTAACAATACACAACAATACACACAAATCTAAAAGTAAAATAATGGGATTTAGAAATACTAGGACGAGTCCAGAGTATAAATAAACAGTATATACACTGTGTATATGGGATGTATAGACATTATGAAAAGTATGTGGATAGAATATGCAGGATAGAATAGTACAGTACAAGGGAGCAACACAAGTACAAGGGAGCAACACTACATGTTACGTTTATATTTTTGTTCAGTGTATGTGTATTTTTGTTCAGCTAAATATGTCATTTAGCAGATGCTTTCCAAGGCGAGTTAGTCATGTCTGCATACATTTTACATATCGGTGGCCCCAGGATGTATCCAATCAGAACTTACTGCTGACTACAGCTCATTCAGATGACAGACAGCATGTTGACATCCAAACCACAATGACAATCTGTGTACTTGTTCTGAGAAAGGCATCCATCGCTTGTGTTTGTTTACCAGGCTTTTAGGCTGGCTACTGACTGAGCAGACCTAGCTTATTTATGATGGTGACTTCAATATGGCCACCCATGTGGAAGTTTGGAAGTACCTGTTCTGAATAAACAAGCCAGACACGCACTATCCCCACCTGGCTCTGCTGCAAAACCAATGGGGTGGTAACAACACACTGTTCCCTGGACTTGGACAAGGGTTTCAAAATCGCCTGGCAGGTGCTCAGAAGAGAGCAATGACAGAGTATTAGGGAACCCATTTCACTTTGTGTTTCCAACAACAGCAGAATAATGGGAATGAGTTCCAATATAAGACAAAGGTGAGCTCAAGCTAGACAGAAATATGGCAAGTGGTACCGACGCACCAAGTCTGGAACCAACAGGACCCTGAACAGCATCTACCCCCAAGCCATAAGACTGATAAATAGTTAGTGAGAGAGTTCATATTTGCATCGACCCTTTTTGCGCTCTTTTGCAGTGTACCCAATAGTATCCGGTTGTCATACTTGAGTAAAAGTAAAGATACCTAAATAGAAAATGACTCAAGTAAAAGTGCAAGTCACCCAGTAAAATATTACTTGAGTAAAAGTCTAAAAGCATTTGGTTGTAAATATACTTCAGTATCAAAAGTAAAGGTATAAATCATTTCAAATTCCTTATATTAAGCAAACCAGATTTTCATGTATTTTTTATTTACGGATAGCCAGGGGCACACTCCAACACTCAGACATAATTTATAAAGGAAGCATTTGTGTTTAGTGAGTCCGCCTGATCAGAGGCAGTAAGGATGACCGGGGATGTTCTCTTGATAAGTGCAGGAATTGGACCATTTCCCTGTCCTGCTAAACATTCAACATGTACTTTTAGGTGTCAGGGAAAATGTATGGCGGTAAAAGTACATTATTTTCTTTAGGAATGTAGTGGAGTAAAAGTTGTCAAAATTATAAATAGTAAAGGAAAGTACAGATACCACAAAAAAAACTACTCAAGTAGTACACTAAAAGTAATTTTTCTTAAGTACTTTAGACCACTGCTGTTTTGACTCATCACATTCACTATTGCTAATATTTATTATCTATCCTGTTGCCTAGTGACTTTATCCCAACCTCTATGTACATATCCTACTTCAATTACCCCGTACCCCTATACATCGACTCAGCACTGGTACCCCATGTATATAGCCAAGTTATTGTTACTCATTGTGTTTATTCCTTGTGTTATTATTTTTCTATTATTTCTCTTTTTTTCATCTCTGGGAAAGCCCTGTAAGTCAGCATTTCACTGTTAGTCTGCACCTGTTGTTTACGAAGCATGTGACTAATAATATTTGATTTGATGAGGCTTATGTTATGCCCATGTTTAATATTGTTCCTGTAGGAAAAAGGAAGCTTTTGGTTCTACTTGAAAAGGCTATGTTACAGATGTAGGATCTTAATCTGATCGTCATGTTGCAGGAGAATCTTCCTTTAATGCAGGACATTTATAGGTCATGAACAGTCAAAATCCTGTTTTTCATTAAATTGGATGATATTTGAAGGAAACCAGATCAAAGTATGATAACCATAGTATGAAAAATGACTGTTGCTTCCCCTCCCACATGTCAAACACATGGCATGATTAAGGGGACAAGGTGACATCCCCTTAACTCTCATTTTAAAACACCAATGGTAACGGTAACATGATATTCTCTTACCTAATTTAAATAAGTACCGCCTCGTAACCAACATCGGTGAAGGTGTGTTTGCAGAGGGGCGAGGATTACAGTGGGGAGAACAAGTATTTGATACACTGCCGATTTTGCAGGTTTTCCTACTTACAAAGCATGTAGAGGTTTGTAATTTTTATCATAGGGACAATTCAACTGTGAGCGACGGAATCTAAAACAAAAATCCAGAAAATCACATTGTATGATTTTTAAGTAATTAATTAGCATTTTATTGCATGACATAAGTATTTGATCACCTACCAACCAGTAAGAATTCCGGCTCTCACAGACCTGTTCGTTTTTCTTTAAGAATCCCTCCTGTTCTCCACTCATTACCTGTATTAACTGCACCTGTTTGAACTCGTTACCTGTATACCTGTATAAAAGACACCTGTTCACACACTCAATCAAACAGACTCCAACCTCTCCACAATGGCCAAGACCAGAGAACTGTGTAAGGACATCAGGGATACAATTGTAGACCTGCACAAGGCTGGGATGGGATACAGGACAATAGGCAAGCAGCTTGGTGAGAAGGCAAGAACTGTTGGCGCAATTATTAGAAAATGGAAGAAGTTCAAGATGACGGTCAATCACCCTCGGTCTGGGGCTCCATGCAAGATCTCACCTCGTCGGGCATCAATGATCATGAGGAAGGTGAGGGATCAGCCAAGAACTACACGGCAGGACCTGGTCAATGACCTAAAGAGAGATGGGACAACAGTCTCAAAGAAAACCATTAGTAACACACTACGCCGTCATGGATTAAAATCCTGCAGCGCACGCAAGGTCCCCCTGCTCAAGCCAGAGCATGTTCAGGCCCGTCTGAAATTTGCCAATGACCATCTGGATGATCCAGAGGAGGAATGGGAGAAGGTCATGTGGTCTGATGAGACAAAAATAGAGCTTTTTGGTCGAAACTCCACTCGCCGTGTTTGGAGGAAGAAGAAGGATGAGTACAACCCCAAGAACACCATCCCAACCGTGAAGCATGGAGGTGGAAACATCATTCTTTGGGGATGCTTTTCTGCAAATGGGAAAGGACGACGACGATCGTCGTTGGTGGTGGAATTAGACCAAGATGCAGCGTGGGGTAGATTAACCTCTTGCTTCTAATTGGGACGCTTGCGTCCCAACTAGAGCTCTGGAAATGCAAATGCGCTACGCTTAATGCTAATAGTATTAGTTAAAACTCAAACGTTCATTAAAATACACATGCAGGGTATCGAATTAAAGCTACACTCGTTGTGAATCCAGGCAACAAGTCAGATTTTTAAAATGCTTTTCGGCGACAGCATGAGAAGCTATTATCTTATAGCATGCACCAATACACTACAACACAAAAGCACAGCAGGGGACGTAAACAAAATAATTAGCATTTCGGCGTTACACAAACCGCACAATAAAATAGAAAACAGTCATTACCTTTCACCATCTTCTTTGTTGGCACTCCTAGATGTCCCATAAACACTATTGGGTCTTTATTTCGATTAAATCGGGCCATATAAAGCCAAGATATCGTTATATGTAGACTGTGTGATAAACAAAAAAAACAGCGATTTGACAACGTAACGTCATTTTTTAAAATTCAAAAAGTAGACGATAAACTTTCACAAAACACTTCGAAATACGTTTGTAATGCTACTTTAGGTATTAGTAAACGTTAATAAGCGATAAAAATCATCAGGAGGCGATGTAAAAATCATTAGCTGTCGTCTTGAAATTACGAGAGAGCTCTTCCAAATGATCTGGGCGGAGACTGGAGGTAAGTGGTTCCCCTGATTCGGTTCAACCAAGAATCAAAGATGATTCAATTCACAAGACTCTAGACAACATGGGGATGCTGTGGGAGTTGAATCCTCGGTCTTATCTAATTCGGCTCACTGTGAACAATTGCTGGAAGTGGCGCAAGGATATTTATTTCCATTTTCTGTGATCAGGTTTTCCTGCGCTTTCCGATGTAACGCACGTTATGTTATAGCCACAGTCGTGATTTAACCAGTTTTAAAAACGTCCGAGTGTTTCCTATCCACACATTCTAACCATATGAACGTACTATATTCCTGGCATGAGTAGCAGGGCGCTGAAATGTTGCGCGATTTTTAACAAAATGTTCAAAAAAGTAGAGGGTAGGAGCAACAGGTTAATCATATTCTTTAATGATAACCAGAAAAACAAGAAAGAGAACCAATTAAACATACAGCCTTGTAGGGCTCAACAGCAACAATACAAGGACAAGATCCCATAACATAGGCGGGAAAAAAGGCTACCTAAGTATGATTCCCAATCAGAGACAACGATAGACAGCTTCCTCTGATTGGGAACCACACTCGGCCAAAAACAAAGAAATACAACACATAGAATGCCCACGCAAATCACACGCTGACCAAACCAAATAGAGACATAAAAAGGCTCTCTAAGGTCAGGGCGTGAAACCCCGCCCACTCAGCCTGTCTTTTCAAACTTCCTGGTAGTTAGCCATGTAAAAAAGTACTTTTCAGAATGACTGTTCAGGACCTATAAAATGTGTCGTGTATTTGAGTTTTAAAAAGGCTTCTGAAGTTTGTAATTTGCACTCTGAAATTTCAGACTCCATTTTCCCTTAAGAAAAATGTATCAACCCTACAAAAATGTCCATGAATTAGAATCCACATTATAATTCACATTTCCTGTTGCTGCAGGATTATTTTCCTGCGGTAGCAAACAGGCTTAAATTAAGATCCTACATCTGTATGACATTCGGTTCTTCTCTACCTTTACTAAAGCATTCCTGAACACAATTGAAAGACATAATTGGAGAACATACATTCAGTACTTAGATTGCACACAAGTGGACTTTATTTAACTAATTATGTGACTTCTGAAGATAATTGGTTCCACCAGATCTTATTTGGGGGCTTCATAGCAAAAGGGGTGAAAACATATGCACGCACCACTTTTCCATTTTTTATTCAAAGTTATTTTTTTCATTTCACTTCACCACCAATTTGGACTATTTTATGTATGTCCATTACATGAAATCCAAATAAAAATCCATTTAAATTACAGGTTGTAATGCAACAAAATAGGAAAAATGCCAAGGGTGTGAATACGTTTTCAAGGCATTGTGATCTGAAAGTGATTTGAATGTTTTAACCAGACTAAAACTGACAGTAAACATGTTAGGGATTTCTTGTTAATACAAATGAGAAACATTTCCTGTCTATGTATTGCTACTTATCTGTTCATTCAGTGCTGTGAAGAAAGTCTTATTCCATAGTGTCATCAATGGGGCTCTGATTTGAAAACTGTCTTTGATTTTACATGATCTGCATCAGAATGCAAATTATACTGTAACATTGGGGGATGGGGGCGAATGTTGTATGGGCCGAATTGTAAAAACATGTAATTTAACAGTAAAAATTTATTTTTGATGTGGCATGAACACAACCTGTCATGATACTGATTGTTAAAAAAGTAGGCCACCTACACACGTTTGTCAACTCTGTACTGTGCACCCGCCATTTGATGAATGAAAAGATCTGTTACAAAACATCAAACACTGTCATGACATTTGGTGATTGTCATTAGACTTACACTCTTGTAGCCTGAATTAATTGATGTTTGCTGACAAATTGAATTTTTTTTGTAAAACGTAAAGTTGGGACATCTGAAAAGGGGCTGAAATATGGAAAGTGCAGCCACATGGAAATACATGGTTTAAACCATGACAAAGAGGTGGGGGTGTTTCTTTTGGAATACGTTATTCTTTTCATATTTAGCAATGTAGCAGTTAAAAAACAGCATTTTAAGAATAGTGAAATTAGCATTATTTAGTGCCCCCCCAATAGATTGACTTTTGTTGCGTTTAATGGGGCTCATTTCTCATTCAGGGGTTTGAACCCCCAACCCCCCCCCCCGGACATAATTTGCTCTCTTGTCTGTCCGATTAGTAGTTTAAAAAATATACACTGAGTGTACAAAACATTACAAACACCTTCCTAATAAGCGTTCCACAGAGATGCTGCAGTCATGTTGACTGCAATGTTTCCCACAATTGTGTCAAGTTGGCTAGATGTCCTTTGGGTGAAGGACCTTTCTTGATACACATGAGAAACTGTTGAGAGTGAAAAGTCCAACAGCATTTCAGTTCTTGACACACTCAAACTGGTGCGCCTGGGGCCTACTACCATTCCCCGTTCAAAGGCACTTTTTTCTTGCCTATTCACCCACTGAATTGCACACATACACAATCCATGTCTCAATTGTCTCAAGGCTTAAGAATCGCTTTCTAACCTGTCTCCTCCCCTTAATCTACACTGAATGAAGTGGATTTAACAGGTGACATCAAGAAGGGATCATAGCTTTCACCTGGATTCACCTGGTCAGTCTGTCATGAAAAGAGCATGTATTCCTAATATTTTGTGCACTCAGTGTAGGTTAGAGTGCATATATTTCTTCATTAGAAAATAGAAAATTAAGTGGATTCTTACAGAAGGTACTCCTGGTTTTTAAGTCGTATAGTCTACATGCGTCTGAAATACTGTCAGTTGGAATAAAGCAGAAAAACAGAGTAGTGGATTACCGGAGGGTAGAACCAGTTCACATTGGGGACAGCTTACCTTGATAATACAGTTGAAGTCGGAAGTTTACATACACCTTAGCAAAATACATTTAAACTCAGTTTTTCACAATTCCTGACATTTAATCATCGTAAAAATTTGCTGTCTTAGGTCAGGTAGGATCATCACTTTATTTTAAGATGTGAAATGTCAGAATAATAGTAGAGAGAATGATTTATTTCAGCTTTTATTTCTTTCATCACATTCTCAGTGGGTCAGAAGTTTACATACTCTCAATTGGTATTTGGTAGCATTGCCTTTAAATGGTTTAACTTGGGTCAAACGTTTCGAGTAGCCTTCCACAAGCTTCCCACAATAAATTGGGTGAATTTTGGCCCATTCCTCCTGACAGAGCTAGTGTGACTGAGTCAGGTTTGTAGGCCTGACTCAATATAGGACTCATTTTACTGTGTAAATAGATACTTTTGTACCTGTTTCCTCCAGCATGTTCACAAGGTCCTTTGCTGTTGTTCTGGGATTGATTTGCACTTTTCGCACCAAAGTGCGTTCATCTCTAGGAGACAGAACGAGTCTCCTTCCTGAGCGGTTTGATGGCTCCGTGGTCCCATGGTGTTTATACTTGCGTACTATTGTTTGTGCAGATGAACGTGGTACCTTCAGGCATTTGGAAATTGCTCCCAAAGATGAACCAGACTTGTGGAGGTCTACCATTTCTTGGCTGATTTCTTTTGATTTTACCATGATGTCAAGCAAAGAGGCACTGAGTTTGAAGGTAGACCTTGAAATACATCCACAGGTACAACTCCAATTGACTCAAATTATGTCAATTAGCCAATCAGAAGCTTCTAAAGCCTTGACATCATTTTCTGTAACTTTCCAAGCTGTATAAAGGCACAGTCAACTTAGTGAATGTAAACTTCTGACCTACTGGAATTGTGATACAGTGAAATAATCTGTCTGTTAATTAACAATTGTTGGAAAAATTACTTGTATAATGCACAAAGAAGATGTCCTAACCGATTTGCCAAAACTATAGTTTGTCAACAAGAAATTTGTGGAGAAGTTGAAAAACGAGTTTTAATGACTCCAACCTAAGTGTATGTAAACTTCTGACTTCAACTGTATGTAGCCTCAGGAGATTTCTATGTGCAAGCAAAATGAGTAAACAATGTGAAGAGATTTGAACCCCTTAGAGCCTTTGAATTTTAGGAACCCTTTAGGTAACATACAAATATACAGTATTTCAAAAATGATTTGATAAAATGTATTAACCCATAGAAAAGCATTGAATAACAGATGCATGGAAAATGGAAAAATACAGTGCATTCGGAAAGCATTCAGACCCCTTGATTTTTCCCACATTTTGTTACGTTACAGCATTATTCTAAAACTGATGAAATATTTGTCCCCTCATCAATCTGCACACAATACCCAATAATGACAAAGAAAACGTTTTTTCAATAATTTTGCAAATGTATTAAAAATAAAACCCAGAAATTTGACATTTACATCAGTGAAATATAAAATGTAAGTGTAAGTATATAAGTATTCAGACCCTTTACGCAGTACTTTGTTGAAGCACTTTTGGCAGTGATTACAGCCTTGATTACAGCCGCTACAAGCTTGGTACACCTGTATTTCCGGAGTTTCTCCAATTTTTCTCTGCAGATCCTCTCAAGCTCTGTCAGGTTGGATGGGGAGCGTCACTGCACTGCTATTTTCAGGTCTCTCCAGAGATGTTCGATCGGGTTCATGTCCGGGCTCTGGCTGGGCCACTCAAGGACATTCAGAGACTTGTCCCGAAGCTACTCCTGCATTGTCTTGGCTGTGTGCTTAGGGTTGTTGTCCTGTTGGAAGGTGAATCATTGTCCCAGTCTGAGGTCCTGAGCGCTCTGGAGTTGGTTTTCATCAAGGATCTCTCAGTACTTTGTTCTGTTCATTTTTCCCTCGATCCTGACTTGTCTCCCAGTCTCTGGCGCTGAAAAACATCCCCACAGAATGATGCTGCCACTACCATGCTTCACCGTAGGGATGGTGTCAGGTTTCCTCCAGGCGTGATGCTTGGCATTCAGGTCAATCTTTGTTTCTTCAGACCAGAGAATCTTGTTTCTCATGGTCTGAGAGTCATTTAGGTGCCTTTTGGCAAACTCAAAGTGAGCTGTCATGTGCCTTTTACTGAGCAGTGGCTTCCTTCTGGCCACTCTACCATAAAGGCCTGATTGGTGGAGGGCTGCAGAGATGGTTCTCCTTCTGGAAGGTTCTCCTATCTCCACAGAGGAACTCTGGAGCTATGTCAGAGTGACCATCGGGTTCTTGGTCACCTTCGTGACCAAGGCTCTTCTCCCCCGATTGGTCAGTTTGGCCAGGCGGCCATCTCTAGGAAGAGTGTTGGTGGTTCCAAACTTCTTCCATTTAAGAAGATGGAGGCCACTGTGTTCTTGGGGACCTTCAGTGCTGCAGAAAGTTTTTGGTACCCTACCCCAGATCTGTGCCTCAAAAAAATATTGTCTCAGAGCTCTACGGACAATTGCTTCGATCTCATGGCTTGGTTTTTGCTCTGACATGCACTGTCAACTGTGGGACCTTATATAGACAGGTGTGTGCTTTTCCAAATCATGTCCAATCAATTGAGTTTACCACAGGTAGATTCCAAATTAAGTTGTAGAAACATTTCAAGGATGATCAATGGAAACAGGATGCGCTTGAGCTCAATTTTGAGTCTCATAGAAAAGTGTCTGATTTCTTGTGTAAAAAATGTTATTATACATTTGAAAAAATTTCTTAAACCTGTTTTCACTTTGTCATTATTGGGTTTTGTGTGTAGATTGATGAGGAAAATGTTTTATTTAATCCATTTTAGAATAAGGCATTAACAGAACAAAATGTTGAAAAAGTCAATTGTTCTGAATACTTTCCGAATGCACTGTACTTAGTAAAACATTAGAAAAATGACAATTGTTTTAAAGTGTCTGTCCTATATCTGAGAGATATAAGAAATATACATTTTCATAGAGGGGTCATATTAGTGTTAGCCCAAACTGTTCAGTAGCTACAGACAGAAGTTGGCAGATCGGCAGTACTGACTTAAGACAAGTCGGTGACACTTGTGTGGGTCGTAGAGCAAAACAGAGAACACCATCGTGTTTGTGTGTAGGCCAAACTGTTCGGACAATACAGACGTTTTTGTGAGAAGACCGATTATCTCATTGTCTAACAAACACCACTGTAGCTCTGCCACCTTTCACCGCAGATGCAGAAAGCCAACATTGTCAGATGCAATGGATTGAGACGCAGCCCATGCAATAAATATGTCTAGCTTGAACAGACCGATTTTTATAGGTCATTTTGTATTACCTACCCTAGGCCGGGTAGCCTAGTGGTTAGAGCGTTGGACTAGTAACTGGAAGGTTGCAAGTTTGAATCCCCGAGCTGACAAGGTACAAATCTGTCATTCTGACCCTGAACAGGCACTTAACCCACTGTTCCTAGGCTGTCATTGAAAATAAGAATTTGTTCTTAACTGACTTGCCTGGTTAAATAAAATTAAAATTAAAAATTATGCTAATTCGATTTTGAAGGGGTGCGGACATCAACTCTGGGGTCTTGCCTAAATGTACAGGTATCTGGCAAAGGGTGTTGAGCCACCACGAGCCACCAAAACAGCTTCACTGTGCCTTGGCATAGACTCTACAAGTGTCTGGAAATCTATTGGAGGGATGCGACACCATTCCTCCACGAGAAATTCCATAATTTGGTGTTTTGTAGAAGGTGGTGGAAAACGCTGTCTTAGACGCCGCTCCAGAAACTCCCATAAGTGTTCAATTGGGTTGAGATCTGGTGACTGAGTCACACACACACACACACACACACACACACACACACACACACACACACACACACACACACACACACACACTTTAAACCCCCTGTGCTCCTTTGAGACCCCTCTTTCAAAGTCACTGAGATCTCTTCTTCTAGCTATGGTAGCCAAACTAGTCGGTAACGGGCATTTTTTATAAACAACACTAAGCTTGATGGGATGTTAATTGCTTAATTAGCTCAGGAACCACACCTGTGTGGAAGCACCTGCTTTCAATATACTTTGTATCCCTCATTTACTCAAGTGTTTCCTTTATTTTGGCAGTTACCTGTAGTGTATGGCTTCCAATATTCTGTAGGTACTTTGTGCTTCCCATGTTTCCTTTAAATGTACCTCTGTTAAACTACGTGAAAAAATATTTTCAGTGTTGCTCACAGCATTTGGGTTGTGGTGCAGAATAATTTGTGTGCATAAGCACATAACAAACAAGTGCCCTTAAAAAAATACGTAAGCAGTGAGCATAAAAACAAAACAACGAAGACGAACGGTGACCTTACAGTGCAGTCAAGCTGTCATATTATGGAAGTCAGATTGGTCCCAGGATGCCACTGTCAACTACTGTAGGAGGGCAGGAATGATAAAGTCACATCAGATAATGTCACCCATGGATGTTCCTGTGACCAGCATCTTTTTGGGCGGAGAGAGCTTGTCAGAAAACCTCCCAAAACCATTAAACAGTGATAGTGGAGAAAACAAGAGAGAGAAGAAGGAGATAGAGGGACGGAGGTTGACGTTTATTGTCATGAATCTTGCCCTGGAGGCAGCACTGAGCAATTTCGGCTAGATGGGCCAGCTGCAAAGTCCAAATTGGCTATATTGTCAAATTTCATGAAAACAGAAATGAGCTTTAGGTTTTAATTTAAGGTTATGGTTAAGCATTAGCGAAATGCTTAAAATCTGATTATATGACTCTGTGACTGTGTCAGCTAGTGAACACTCTGCAGGGCTACCTCCAGTAGATGAGCCATCCCAATAAATTCCAACCTGCAAGAGGGACGTAGCCATGGAGACTACATGGAGAGCGGGGGGGACATAGAGAGACGAGACCTGGCTGTCCTGTCATGTCGAATTAGCTTTTCTCCCTCAATCTTTCTCTCAATCAATTATCATCCCTGGTCAGAGAGGAGCCACTATCAATATGGAAATGAATGGTGCGGACAGTGGGGATTTTGTCTGTGTGTGTGTGTGTTTGTGGGTGTGGGTGCCTGCATGAGTGTGTGTGTGTGTGTGAAAGAAAAATAATGGTAATAAATATGTTGATACGCACATACACACACATCTGTCTCTGTTTACACCATTTATTGAGACACTTGGCCTGCTGTTTGCTAGATTGTTTTAAATAAAGGTCGGTGTTGAGGTTAATGACTATTGTCAGGCCACCATATATCAAGCCAATACTGTCCCTCTAGGTGTGACAGCTCCATTAGCTGCTAAAGTGGCCCACCGTGGAAGGAGCCACATGCCAATATCTCACAGCATACTGTTGTGTGGATGGATAAGGACTTACATTTCTGACATACAGATGACATAAGGTCTGTCATAGTATATCATAACAGTTCATGACCACACGCATTTTGTTTGTGTAAAACTGAGAACTGTTACAGCAGTTGTGATGCGTTGTCCTGCCTTATGGTCACCTAGATAGGCTGAAGCAGCAGAGTGTGTTTGTGTGCTGCAGATGTGTATGATGGAGGAATTCTCTCCCTCCGATGCCTCTAAGTACTTGATGAGTCTCATCACTTTCTTTGGGCTACGGTACGTGGGAGTACATCTGGTGAGCCCTCAAGTCACATTTCAAAACTGTTCTCGATCGCTCGCTCTATTCTTTATCCCCTCACTCCCTTTCTCTCTGCCTCTGCCTCTGTCTCTGTCTCTGTCTCTCTCACCTTTTTTCTTTTTTTCATATTCTCCCATCCCCTTTGAGAAAGATTTCTCTATCCCTCTATCGCCATTTCTTCCATCTTCCCCACTCCATTGTTCCTCTCTCCCTATAATGGAGCCATGTGGATGTCCACAGTAGCAGTGGAGAATTAGAGCATGATTTATCACTGGTGCTCTTAGCAGCGCTGTAAATACACGCCACAGATCCAGCCCAGTGTCAAGTGCTTCAGCCTTCTGCTCTACAGAGTCAATCACGCAGGGCCGGATTACTGAACGGGCACGTTTGGGTTGGGGGCCCCCTGGATAGCATATGAAAACGGCATGAGAAAAAATGTGTAGAATTGCAGGAAATAAGCTTTAAAACTGACAAATTTTCTCTCATCCTCTGAGCAAAATGTGAGGATAGCACGAGATGAGCTATAAATCAACAACTTTTTATTTTTGATCCATGGCAAAATGTGTTGAAATGCAGGAAGTTAGCTGTTTTCTTAAAAAGAAAGGTGGCCCCCCCTGGAGGTAGGTGCCCCGAAGCCCCAAATGCATTAGTCTGGCTCTGCAATCACGGTCATAATAAACTTAGCGCACACTGACCCAGAACCACCCTGGTCTTCACAGTCTCACAACATCACCCCTGGAAGTACTCTAGTCATGTTTGCGTTTTGTAATACCCAGAGGTCTGGGACTCGTGATAATATACTAGGAACACTACAATATGACGGTGATGATGATGATGATAATAATGATGAGGAGGGAATGATAATGATGCTGATGAGGATGATGAGGATTGTGGGGATGAGGATGGTGGGGATGATGAGGATGGTGGGGAGGATGATAATCAAAAGGAAGGCTTAATGTGTTGGTGGGTTTTGAGATGAAGATATCAAGATATGCTGATCTACAATATCCCTGAATTAGACCACTAATTAAAGTGGCATTCTCCCCATCTACTTGTGCCAACAACTCTCCATAGGCTTCCAGCGGAATGGACATTTCTTTCATTTCAGCTTTGAGAATGTGGTTCGTATAATGTAAGAGGATAAAGTGTTCTGCATGTGATTGTAATTTCCCAAGTGACATCATTATGACTCTCACATGATGACCAGACCGAACACATCGCATACTGTACATGTTATTCAATCATTGCACCCACACTGCTTGCTCTCATCAGCGTGCGTCTGTGTGGCCAGGCACTAAAATAGAAATTGGTTCTATTTAGGACGCTCAACGCGCTGCATGTCCGGCCTCCAATCTCCTCGTTAGTTTTTAGAAGCATATACCCACATGCCATGTTCTCTGTGGTTTTTGAGAGCATATACAGTGCCTTGCGAAAGTATTCGGCCCCCTTGAACTTTGCGACCTTTTGCCACATTTCAGGCTTCAAACATAAAGATATAAAACTGTATTTTTTTGTGACGAATCAACAACAAGTGGGACACAATCATGAAGTGGAACGACATTTATTGGATATTTCAAATTTTTTAACAAATCAAAAACTGAAAAATTGGGCGTGCAAAATTATTCAGCCCCTTTACTTTCAGTGCAGCAAACTCTCTCCAGAAGTTCAGTGAGGATCTCTGAATGATCCAATGTTGACCTAAATGACTAATGATGATAAATACAATCCACCTGTGTGTAATCAAGTCTCCGTATAAATGCACCTGCACTGTGATAGTCTCAGAGGTCCGTTAAAAGCGCAGAGAGCATCATGAAGAACAAGGAACACACCAGGCAGGTCCGAGATACTGTTGTGAAGAAGTTTAAAGCCGGATTTGGATACAAAAAGATTTCCCAAGCTTTAAACATCCCAAGGAGCACTGTGCAAGCGATAATATTGAAATGGAAGGAGTATCAGACCACTGCAAATCTACCAAGACCTGGCCGTCCCTCTAAACTTTCAGCTCATACAAGGAGAAGACTGATCAGAGATGCAGCCAAGAGGCCCATGATCACTCTGGATGAACTGCAGAGATCTACAGCTGAGGTGGGAGACTCTGTCCATAGGACAACAATCAGTCGTATATTGCACAAATCTGGCCTTCATGGAAGAGTGGCAAGAAGAAAGCCATTTCTTAAAGAGTTCCATAAAAAGTGTTGTTTAAAGTTTGCCACAAGCCACCTGGGAGACACACCAAACATGTGGAAGAAGGTGCTCTGGTCAGATGAAACCAAAATTGAACTTTTTGGCAACATTGCAAAACGTTATGTTTGGCGTAAAAGCAACACAGCTCATCACCCTGAACACACCATCCCCACTGTCAAACATGGTGGTGGCAGCATCATGGTTTGGGCCTGCTTTTCTTCAGCAGGGACAGGGAAGATGGTTAAAATTGATGGGAAGATGGATGCGGCCAAATACAGGACCATTCTGGAAGAAAACCTGATGGAGTCTGCAAAATACCTGAGACTGGGACGGAGATTTGTCTTCCAACAAGACAATGATCCAAAACATAAAGCAAAATCTACAATGGAATGGTTCAAAATTAAACATATCCAGGTGTTAGAATGGCCAAGTCAAAGTCCAGACCTGAATCCAATCGAGAATCTGTGGAAAGATCTGAAAGCTGCTGTTCACAAATGCTCTCCATCCAACCTCACTGAGCTCGAGCTGTTTTGCAAGGAGGAATGGGAAAAAATGTCAGTCTCTTGATGTGCAAAACTGATAGAGACATACCCCAAGCGACTTACAGCTGTAATCGCAGCAAAAGGTGGCGCTACAAAGTATTAACTTAAGAGGGCTGAATAATTTTGCACGCCCAATTTTTCAGTTTTTTCAGTTGTTAATATCCAATAAATGTCGTTCCACTTCATGATTGTGTCCCACTTGTTGTTGATTCTTCACAAAAAAATACAGTTTTATATCTTTATGTTTGAAGCCTGAAATGTGGCAAAAGGTTGCAAAGTTCAAGGGGGCCGAATACTTTCGCAAGGCACTGTACGTACCCACGTGGGTGATTGAAAGATGAACTGAGGTCCACACTCCAGTTGGTTGCATTAATGCACCTAAAGTTGGTTGCCAACCATCATATAAAGTCCAAAATAAGAAGGAGCCTGAAGGAAGGAGACTAAAAACTCATTTGGTTTACTGTTTTATCTGTGGATTAGTTGTCGGAGTAGAGGACCTTGTGCATTTCAGGTAAAATAACAACCCAATGTTTATATCCTGGACAAATGAGCTAGCAACAGCAAGAAAGCTAGCTAAATTGCCATAAATGTTTAATGCTATTCAACCTGTGCCCAAATTAATATAATTGGTTCTGAGTTTGTTTTGATATTTCAACCTGCGTGTCCTGATCGTGTCTGGTGCGGGTGGACAAAATCAACGTGCGCATTTGGTCTGGTCAGCATGTCAGAGCCACCTAAAGGTGCAGACAACTAAGCATCAACATTCCCAAACCTACACAAAAAAATTTAAAAGCAATGTACTTTGATTGGTTAAAGCAATCAATAATATATTTCTGTGTGTCAGTGTACCTCTGTTGATCTTTGTTGATTTAGGAAGATGTATTGACATTATTGTAATGTGAACTATTCTCATAACCATTGTGTTTGTAAATATACTGAACAAAAATAACACTGTCTGTATTAAAGTCCTTTTGTGGGGAAAAACTCATTCTGGTTGGCTGGGCCTGGCTTCGTCATGTCAAATCCACAGATTAGGGCCTAATGAATTTATTTAAATGGACTGATTTCCTTATATGAACTGTAACTCAGTTATATGGTTGACATTGTTGCATGTTTGCGTTTCTATTTTGGTTCAGTACAGTTCAGCATCTGAGCTCATTGCACCGTAGTGAACATTATCTCAACCTGTTTTGGTTTCTTTATTTGTTTTCCTTTATTGTAGTTACCTTTTGCATTATTCATGTCATTCAGTGGCTAAACTTTATGGAAGTTTGCAGTGAATTATGATAATATATTGTGTGAGGTGTGTGTGTGTGTGTGTGTGTGTGTGTGTGTGTGTGTGTGTGTGTGTGTGTGTGTGTGTGTGTGTGTGTGTGTGTGAGAGAGAGAGAGAGAGAGAGAGAGAGAGTACATCTCCATGTTAGGAAAGATGAGATCTATATCAAGAGGTCAATATGATTTATCTCACTATAACACAATTCAGAGGTTGCAAAAATGCTTTACCCTGAGATGACCCCTATAAATCTAAATGGAATACAAAAGGCAGAGTTTGTTCTCTGAAGCCACAGTCCATTGATTGACTTTAGGGTGTATAAACTTCAGCTCCATGTTCCCGCTTTTTAAATGAAGTTGTAATGGGAAAATAAAGACAAGCACAAGCAGACGCTTTGGCCCCTGGAAAACTTGTTCACATAGTGACCAAAGGCAAGAAAAATGGCCTTTGTTTCAACCCAGATCTTAATCACTTAATGGCAGAAATGAATCAATGGTGATAATTAATCACTTGTTGCCTCTGGTACTCGCTTAGCTCTTGTTATCGTATGGCTCTGAAATCCCAGCGTGTGGGAAAAAATCTAACAAAATGGATGTTCAAGGGTTAACCTGGGACTGACAGAACGTTGGCATATCACAGGTGATTGCAATTATGTCAAACCCACCAGATGCATTTGTATTTACAGCCGGTTTAATTTGTAGCTGTCTGTGAATGAGCTGAGATCGGCTCAAGCTGCCAGCCAGTGAGTGGCATTTGTATTGCTGGCAGGCCTTTGCCTGTCTTTCTTTCTTCCATTCCCCCTCTCTTTGAATGCCAATGAGACAAGCCTGTAAGGCCTGCCCGCACACCCTGGCCTTTGACTGAAGTGAAATCAATCAGGCCTTCAATCGCTCTCTAAAGGACCATTATCCAACCTTCTCTCCTTGTCTAACAGGCTATGTCTATCTGTCTGTGTGTTTTCTGTCTGTGTGTTGTCTGTCTGTCTGTCTAATACCTTACAGTTCCCTCTCTCTTCTCCATTTACACTGTATCCAGTTGACAAGAAACAAAGCAAGGACATTGTGGAATTCTGGTTTTGAAGTTCTTTTGGGATAAAAGACTCCTAAACATGAAGAAATAAAGTTTCAAGTCAGGTGGTTCAGAAAGGTTCTGACAAAGTCACATTGATATGTCCTCTCGTTAATATCCCTATGTGTAACACATAGTAGATGTCTGGGGAGCATATTCCGTTGTGGAATTGAACAATTACTCGTTTGGCATTAAACACTTGGCTTACACTAGGGTTTCCTTGTCTCCATAGATCCCTCAGATCAGCTATGCATCCACGGCACCCGAGCTGAGTGACAACACACGCTACGACTTCTTCTCCCGTGTGGTGCCACCGGACTCCTACCAAGCTCAGGCCATGCTGGACATCGTCACGGCGATGAGCTGGAACTATGTGTCGACCCTGGCCTCGGAGGGGAATTATGGCGAAAGTGGCGTGGAGGCTTTTGTCCAGATCTCCAGAGAGTCTGGTAGGTGTGATGGGGCTCTTTTTACTGGCACAACATGGCTACTCACAGGCTTTTACTGAAACGCTGATGAATATATTTTATTTATCCAGCTAGATATAGCTGATAATTGTGGGCTGTTTTTGTGACGCTATGCTGAAGGATAAACAAATGCAATTGAATCCAAAAGTCTCTTTCCCTGCCAATATACAGCAACAGTTTTATTCTACTAAGAACAACTGCTTGATTTGGGATGTATGAGAAAAATCTCAAATGTACTGTGAAACTTGAATTGTGCTGAAAGGAAGGTGTGTTCCCTTGTTTGGGAGATGTGTACTGTTGGTCAGCGTTTTACGCTCTGCCTGCATGCATTGCCCCAATGTTTGACTCAAACACTGTCTTGCCTAGTTTGGCTGAGTGCACCTCAGCATTTGCTGTCTCAACAGCAGGGGATACCTTGAAGGTTCACATGTCAAGTCGCTGAATGTCAAAATAGACTACCAGGGGACAGTCTAAGACAAAAAACACAGAGAGCATCTCTGATTCTCTTTTAGTCTTGCTTGTTCTTTGCTTGGAGAGACTGCTAAGGCATTAGGGTATGGCTTCTCCCATTCACCAATCAAAATGTATTTACGACTAGCAATTATTAAAACTTGGTTACATTACGCACCAGAATAATTGATTGCTCCACAATTTTATTGATGCATCAGAGGGTATGGGAAGGGGGTGGAACATTTCAAAGTGGTCTGTGAACATTTGTATTGTGTTGATAAATGAATATAGAGATAGGTAATGTCATTGATTCTCAGCATAATCACCAGTAAGTTCACAGATGTATTTTTCTAGGGTCTGTTTCATAATCAAACTCAGTTCTCTCCAAGCCCTCTGATTAAAGTATTATGGCAGCTTTCATCAGGGTGGACAAAAGGCCGCACATTAATTATATTGTAATTGCTGAATATAAATTAATCAGCTGTAACATGTATGTGTGAGATTAACAGAGTGTGTGCACATTAGCCCGGGCCTATAATAAATGAGCTGTATCTCTGGCTAGCATGGGAGCAGCAACCTAATCCTTGAGGGCCGCGGTTCAGCTCTCCGTGGCACTTAATGGATCAATTAGAGTAATCGATTGGCTTGAGAGTCCACCCACCTGTTTTCTTGGGTCAGAATCAGATGCTGAGTTCACAGATACTGAGTGCAGAGTAATGTTACACCAGTGGTTCTCAAACCTCTCCTCGGGGACCCCAGATATTTTAAGATTTTGTTGTAGCCCTGAACTACCTGATTCACTAGTTGACAAGTTGAATGAGGTGCGTTAGCTCTAGAATAAATAAAATACATGGAACGATTGGACAACCACTGTGTTATACAGCGCAGGCAGAAATGTAATAAGAAGAATGGACATACCACTCTGTAGTGCATAGTGTAGGGTGGAATGCTGACTTTAAGGTAGCAGTTGACATCCTCTGGTCTCACATCAGGCTGCCTGTCCTGTGCTGAACATTCAGGAGAGTCCAGGGCAGAAAGGAAGAGTGGAAAACGAGTGGTGCTCGTTCCATACAGAACCCTCTACAGAGGGTTCTACTTGGAACCAAAAAAGGGTTCTACCTGGATCCAAAAAGGGTTCTACCTGGAACCAAAAGGGTTCTCCTATGGGGACAGCCAAAGAACCCTTTTGGAACCCTTTTTCCTAAGATTGTATCTCCTGTGTTTTGTTAGCCCTGAAATAGGTTGGAGGGATTTTCCTGTATGAGAGTCTCCCTTTGGGTCTGTCAACAGATCCAGACATCCAGCTGCAGCCCTAGAGCGGGTTAGGGTTAATCCCAAATAAATACAGGGTTTAACAAGCATCCAATTAGCAACTAAACCATCACCATATAACAGAAAAACATCAGTACCAGCTTTACAATGACACCTATAGCTCTTGCACCAATAGAAGTAAGCATAGCAATCTCATTTCACTCCTGGCTAAGCACCCAAACATAATTGATGATAATATGCTGTGGGCTAATTCACCATTAATAGACATTCTGCTAACTTCCTACATTCAATTGCATGTGATACCCATCTTTTTCTCTTAGGCGGTAAAATGCTGAGCGAGCCTACAAAACTGTAAATAATTCCAAGTGAATTGTGAGCCCGAATAAACAAGTGATGATGTGCATCTATTTATCAAAGCGCGTTAGCTTGATTGGCATGCACTAAGTGTGGTGACCCAGTCCATCACAGCAACCCCCTGCACACCATCACTGTAATGCCTGCTCAGCCAGGTGTCCTTGCCGAAGCAATGTAATCTCTATGTAAATGGTGTAAGCAAGCAACAGTAATCATGAGAAATGGCTGCAATATTTCCTTTAAAGGTGTGGATTAATAATGGCGAGGTGCATGGAGACGGTCTCTTGAACAGCAGGGAAGAGCAGCAGTACCTCCCTGTGTATATTGTTCTCTATAATGAATGTGGTTTTTTTAAACGTTGTTCTTCTCCTTTCAACACATGTAAATGGCATCATTTAGAGATATGACATTCACAGCTCTGCAAGTTAAGTCATCTGTGATTTATCGTATATTGTATCGTCTTTGATTTACCGTATATTGTGTCGTCTGTGATTTACCGTATATTGTGTCGTCTGTGATTTACCGTATATTGTGTCGTCTGTGATTTACCGTATATTGTGTCATCTGTGATTTACCGTATATTCTGTCGTCTGTGATTTACCGTATATTGTGTCGTCTGTGATTTACCGTATATTGTGTCGTCTGTGATTTACCGTATATTGTGTCGTCTGTGATTTACCGTATATTGTGTCATCTGTGATTTACCGTATATTGTGTCGTCTGGGATTAACTGTATATGGTATCGTCTGTGATTAACCGTATATTGTGTCGTCTGTGATTTACTGTATATTGTATCCGTCTGTGATTTACAGTATATTGTGTCGTCTGTGATTTACCGTATATTGTGTCATCTGGGATTTACCGTATATTGTGTCATCTGGGATTTACCGTATATTGTGTCGTCTGTGATTTACCGTATATTGTGTCGTCTGTGATTTACCGTATATTGTGTCGTCTGTGATTTACCGTATATTGTGTCGTCTGTGATTTACCGTATATTGTGTCATCTGTGATTTACCGTATATTGTGTCGTCTGGGATTAACTGTATATGGTATCGTCTGTGATTAACCGTATATTGTGTCGTCTGTGATTTACCGTATATTGTGTCATCTGTGATTTACCGTATATTGTGTCGTCTGTGATTAACTGTATATGGTATCGTCTGTGATGAACCGTTTACGACCTGAGATTCACATGAGCATGAGGATGAGGTGCCGGTGGGTTGGATGCCTTTTGCTGTTCTTGGTGTTGAAGGGGATATCTTGCTGGGATATCTTACTTCCCAAATACAGGTGTGCCAAGCTTATATCATCATACCCAAGAAGACTTGATGCTGTAATTGCTGCCAAAGGTGCTTCAACAAAGTACTGAGTAAAGTCTGAATACTCCATGTTTAATTCATATACAGTATGAATGGTGAGAAGAGCACCAGAAGAGGACTGGCCACCCTGTTGACTGATGGTCTATGGGGAGCAAGTCTAATAACTAGACCAGAGGAGGATCCCAGGAGCAGTGTCACTCTCAACCCCTCCGGAGCCTGATCTTCATGAAAACAGGGACAGATACCTATACTGTGGCATTGGGATAGACGTTCGGACAAACAGCGCAGTATTTTGATGTGTTAACTGCCAGGTTAAAGAGCATGTTGGCCTGCACTCACTGTGATGCTGCAGAGAAATACAGTAGAGCTGGACAATGGAGTCTTGGGAGCTCAGTACGTGTTATAAATGATCCATACAGGAAGCTTTCTTGTTTAGCAATAGCAAATGTTGATCAATTATTGAATGTATGTCCATTTTGTTTCAGATAGGGTCTAGTTTACTATGCCTTCAAATACTAGTAATTGCTTCTTCTTTATCCTCAGACAGAATAGAGTGGTGAGGAGGAGTCTGTCCTGAAGTGAATTCACCATACATGTTCAGTATTCAGGGTTCACTCAAATATCCTTTTAAGCTTTGTTTTACTATTCACAGTTACATCTGATTTCAGTATTGTATATTGATTTGCTCTCCTTAAATGTTAGTCATCTATTTGATTTGTTTCAGTCTCTGAATTGTTTAATAAAACTTTTCGCCGCCAGCTCGTTATATTATGGCATAAAAACTACAATCTGTCTCCTGAATTAGCCTAGTGTGCATGTACAACCAGCTATATCCTGTCCCGAGCTCGTTTTCCCTGGCTAAACTAGCTGGCTAGCTAAACTATGCTAGTTTTCGTCCTCATTTCCAAACTTCATAAATACTGCACCCTCAACTTCAGTACTCCTTTGCTAGTTATACAACCATGTAACTAAGAAATTAGCTAGAAAGAAACTTGAAATGTATGTATTGATTTATTGTTTTGTTGAATAGTCATGTCTGGTTTGAAATATCTGACAAAGGATATCATTGCGTTAAGTTCAGTTTTGAGATCCATTGGCGTCATTGACGTGGGTTAGCTGAAAGCTTCCGACTGGTCTTGGAACGGTGACAAGAGGCAGCCTCTCCCTGCTTGGTTCGATGGGACATGTAGTGATTTTACCAACATAGCCAGATATGTATTTGTATTTTTGTATTTGTATTTATTAGGGATCCCCATTAGATGCTGCCAAGGCAGCAGCTACTCTTCCTGGGGTCCAAACATATTAAAGCACTTACATTACATATGAATCAACAGATAAAATAGTACATCTGTAACGGTTGTCTTCCTCCTCTGATGAGGAGGAGTAGTAGGAAGGATCGGCGGACCAATGCGCAGCGTGGTAAGTGTTCATGATATTTATTATAACTCAGAACACTAAAGAATAAAACGAGAACGAAATGAAACCGAAACAGTTCTGTCTGGTGAAGACACAAAACAGAAAATAGTCACCCACAACTGAAACGTGAGAAAACAGGCTACCTAAGTATGGTTCTCAGTCAGGGACAACGGTTGACAGCTGCCTCTGATTGAGAACCATACCAGGCCAAACACAGAAATCCCAAATCATAGAAAAAAGAACATAGACTGCCCACCCCAGCTCACGCTCTGACCATACTAAAACAAAGACAAAACAAAGGAACTAAGGTCAGAACGTGACAACATTATATAACATTATTACACTACTACATACAGTTGAAGTCGGAAGTTTACATACACTTAGGTTGGAGTCATTAAAACACATTTTGCAACCACTCCACAAATTACTTCTTTAACAAACTATAGTTTTGGCAAGTCAGTTAGGACATCTACTTTGCCCATGACACAAGTCATTTTTCCAACAATTGTTCACAGACAGATTATTTCACTTATTCACTGCATTAAAATTCCAGTGGGTCAGGAGTTTATATACACTAAGTTGACAATTTAAAGTTAAACAATTTAAAGACAATGCTACCAAATACTAATTGAGAGTATGTAAACTTCTGACCCACTGGGAATGTGATGAAAGAAATAAAAGCTGAAATAAATAATTCTCTCTACTATTATTCTGACATTTCACATTCTTACAATAAATTGGTGATCCTACCTGACCTGAGACAGGACATTTTTTACTAGGATTAAATGTCAGGAAATGTGAAAAACTGAGTTTAAATGTATTTGGCTAAGGTGTATGTAAACTTCCGACTTCAACTGTATATACAATACAACATGTTTAATACCACCATACAACAATATCACAACGTATGCATATACATGTGTCTGTACCTTTGTGTGTCTCTTCACAGTCCCTGTTGTTCCATACGGTGTATCTTTACCTGTTTTTTAAAATCTGATTCTACTGCTGGCATGGCTCTTTGTAGTACTGTGTGCCTCCCATAGTATGTTCTGGACTTGGGGACTGTGACGAGAACTCTAGTGGCATGTCTTGTGGGGTATGCATGGGTGTTCGAGTATTTCAAAGAGACAGCTCGGTACATTCAGCTTGCATACATCTCTCTACCACTTTGAGCCATAAGAGATTGACATGCATGTCATTAATGTTAGCTCTATGTGTACTTTTAAGGGCCAGCCGTGCTGCCCTGTTCAATTGTTCTATGTCCCTCTTTGTGGCACCTGACCACGCTACTGAACAGTAGTCTAGGTGTAACAAAACTAGGGCCAGTAGGACTTGCCTTGTTGATAGTATTGGTAAGAAGGCAGAGCAAGATATGTTTTGACCATGACACATCAACTTGCTCAATTTCCACATTATTCATTACGAGGAGTAGTTGAGGTTTAGGGTTTAGTGAATGATTTGTCCCAAATACAATGCTTTTAGTTTTGGAAATATTTAGGACTAGCTTATTCCTTGGACACAATCTTGTACCCTTAAAACCTGTTATGGCTGCAATCCCGATATCGGGATCGATATGACAACTACCAGTGAAAATAGAGGGCGCTATATTCAAACCACAGAAATCTCATAATTACAATTCCTAAAACACACATGTGTTTTATATAATTTTAAAGCTATTCTCGTTGTTAATCCCACCAAAGTGTCTGATTTCAAATAGGCTTTTCAGCGAAAGCACTACAAACGATTATGTTAGGTCTCCACCAAACCACAATAAGCACAGCCATTTTCCAGCAAAATATAGCATTCACAAAAAGCATAAATAAAGATAAAATGAATCACTAACCTTTAATTATCTTCATCAGATGACTCTCATAGGACTTCATGTTACACAATACATGCATGTTTTGTTTGATAAAGTTCATATTTATATAAAAAAATCGGAGTTTACATTGGCAATTGACATTGGCAATTGCATAGCCACATCGTTTCAAAAGAAATACTCATCATAAATGTAGATGATAATACAAGTTATACACATGGAATTTTAGATATACCTCTCCTTAATGTAACCACTGTGTCAGATTTTTTTTAAAGTTTACGGAAAAAGCAACCCATGCAATAATCTGAGACGGCACTCAGAACAGTAGCCAAATTAGCCTCCATGTTGGAGTCAACAGAAACCAGAAAAATGGTTCCTTACCTTTGATGAACTTCATCAGAATGCAGTCCTAGAAATCCCAGGTCCACAATAAATGCTTGATTTGTTCGAAAATGTCCGTTATTTATGTCCAATTAGCTACTTTGGTTAGCGCGTTTGGTAAACAATTCCAAAATCACAAACCACGTCCACTATAACGTGAAAAAATGTCCAAAGGCTCCGTAACAGTCAGTAGAAACATGTCAAACTATGTACTGAATCAATCTTTAGAATGTTGTTTACATATATCTTGAATAACGTTCCAATCGGAGAATTAGAATGACTTCAGATGAGCGATGGAACGCAGGTCCTTCATCTGTGAACGTGCCTGGTGAAAGCATGGTCCACTCATGGCTGTGGTGAATATTTCCTGTGTCAATCGACCCCCCTTCACATTAGAGTCATCAGACAAAGTTCTATTGACTGCTGACATCTAGTGGAAGGCGTAGGAAGTGAAAACTCATCCATATCTCGCTGTAATTTCAATTAGACCTTGGTTGAAAATCTGCCACCTCCAGAAAAAAAAACCAGGAAGTGGAATTTCTCAGGTTTTTGCCTGCTATTATACTGTTATAATCACAGACATAATTCAAACAGTTTTAGAACCTTCAGAGTGTTTTCTGTCCAATACTAATAATAATATGCAAATATTAGCAACTATGACTGAGGAGCAGGCCGTTTGATATGGGCACCTTTCATTCAAGCTACTCAATACTGCCCCTGCAGCCATAAAAAGTTAACATTTTTTCAACTGACTATCATATTGTTTGATTAAATTTGACTTCATTGATATAATGGGTAATCCAGGAATGTCACGAGTTAATTGACACAAGAAAACTGATCGCAATGGCTGCAATGAATTGCAAAATTACTTCCGGGGTCCACGGTGCTCCTCCTCCTCCTTACCACTCTATTCAGAATAAATGTAGCACTCATTATAATGCATCATAAATACAAAAACGACTTCAGAAACACTGTGGAGACAGGCTGACATACTGTAGCATTTTTTCACTCATCTCATCATAGACCCCCCTGCCACTTGCCTGATTAAAAGTGGGTAATCTAGAAGTCCCTGCCCCGCATCGCTGAGCTAGCTGGCTCTAATCAACTGGGCTCACAATCAATTATCTACACCTGGAACATAACTGCAGGACTCCTGAGGCTTCTCTCCAGACCCGAGGGCCTCGGAGGAACAGCGTATCTCCTCATGTTAAAAGTCGGTAATGAGTATTACACAGTGAAAAATAAACTCCCACAGGATAAATACAGATAGTAACTGGAAACATGTCTCGCTGCCAGGCTGGTTAAAATGATGGCAAACTTTCAAAAGGGGCTGAGTTTCTGACCTCATTGGCAGGGATAAACTGTCATGGATTAGGAACCCATTTACATAATATCATGGAAAATGGAATTTAGTCTCCAGAACCACCTCGTTTGAACTACCATATATTTTATACAGCAGTACCACTAACACCCATGTAAAAAAATAACAAAATGTCTTTAAGAAATAATTTCTAAAGCCTGGTAATCCTATTAGGGTTAGATTAAGTATATTTTCTCCTTGTGTACCTTTGAAGTTTGAAACTTATTTTTGCCAACAGCTCCTACTTCCTTCCCCCCTGTGTTAACACTTTGCCCACCTGGGGTTGGCCCAGTCAAGCTGTTTCCACGGAAACCGCTCAGTGTGAAAGATTATGTCATTATTGACACTGCAAAATTGGAAGGAACAACTTCCCCTTGACTGTAGGGGTCAGCAAATCCCAAACATGCTCAGATCATACCAATGAGGTCCAGATGTGTGGATCTGTAGTGGAGTGGTTGTGGAGCAATAGTGCTTTTGGTAGTGGAGCATTGGTTGTTGTGGTAGTGGAAGTGGTAGTTGTAGTGGTGGTGGTAGTGGAGCAGCATTGGTGGTAGTGGTTGTGGTAGTGGTATTGGAGCGGTAGTGGTGGTGGTAATAGGTAATGGATGTGGTAGTGGTTGTGGTAGTGGTTGTGGTAGCGGAGCAGTTGTGGTTGTGGTTTAGGGATTGTGGGAGTGGTTGTAGTAGCAGTAGTGGTTGTGGTAGTTGTTGTGATAATGGAGCAGTAGAGGTTGTGGTAGCGGAGCAGTAGTGGTAGTTGTAGCAGTAGTGGTGGTGGGAGTGAAGATGTTGTAGTTGTGGTAGTGGAGCGGATGTGGTGGTGGCAGGGATTGATGTAGTGGTAGTTGTAGCAGTTGTGGTGGTGGTAGTGAAGCAGTAGTAATTGTGGTAGTGGTAGTGGAGCGGCTGTGGTATTGGTTGTGGTTGTGGTAGTTGAGTGGTAGTGGTTGTGGTAGTGGTGTTGGAAACGGTAGTGGTTGTGGTAGTGGATTGGAAGTGGTAGAGGAGCGGTAGTGGTTGTGGTAGTTGAGCTGTAGTCTTTGTGGTAGTGGAGTGGTTGTGATTGTGGTAGTGGCAGTGGTTCTGGTTGTGGTAGTGCTTGTAGTTGTAGTAAAGTGATAGTGGTAGTGGTGTAGTTGTAGTGGAGTGGAGTGGTTGTGGTAGTGGTTGTGGTTTTGGTGGTGGTTGTGGAGTGGTTGTAGTTGTGATAGTGGTAGTGGAGCAGTTGTGGTAGCTGTAATGTTTATTGTGGTGGATTGGTGGTGATAGTGGAGCGGTGGAGGTTGCGTAGTGGTAGTGTTTGTGGCAGTGGGAGCGGTTGTGGTTGTTGTTGGTGAAGTTGAGCAGTAATGGTTGTGGTGGTAGCGGTTGTGGTAATGTTTGTCGTAGTGGAATGGTGGTGGTAGTGGAGTTGTGGTAGTGGTTGTGGTACTGGGAGCGGTTGTAGTAGTGGAGCGCTAGTGGCAGTGGTTGTTATAGTGGTTGAAACGGAGGATGAGCGGTAGTGGTTGTGGTTGTATTAGTGGTAGTGGAACGGTAGTGGTAGTAGTTGTGGTAGGTGAAGCGCTTGTGGTTGTGATAAGTAGTAGTGGAGCGGTAGTGGTAGGGGTTTTGGTAGTCCTAGTGGTTGTGGTAGTGGAGCGGTTGTGGTAGTGGAGTGGTAGTGGTAGTGGAGTGGTAGTGGTAGGGTTTTGGTAGTCCTAGTTGTTGTTGTGGTGGTTGTGGTTTTGGTAATGCTGATAGTAGTGAAGTGGCTATAGTAGTATTAGTGGTTGTGGTAGTTGAGAGCTTGTGGTTGTGGTAGTGGTAATGGTAATGGTAGTGGGAGCGGTAGAGGTTGTGGTTGTTGTAGTGGTTGTAGTAGTGGGGGCGGTTGTGGCTGTGGAAGTGATAGTGGATTGGTAGTGGTTGTGGAGGTGGAGCAGTAATTGTAGAGGTTGTGGTGGTGGTTGTGGTTGTGGTAATGTTTGTGCTAGTGGAGTGGTTGTGGTAGGGAAGTTGTGGTGGTTGTGTTACTGGGAGCAGTTTTGGTAGTGGAGCGGTTATGGTATTGGAGTGGTAGTGGTAGTGATTGTTGTTGTGGTTGTGGTAGTGGTAGTGGATGCGGTAGTGATAGTGGTTGTGGTAGGTGGAGCGGTTGTGGTTGTGGTAAGTGGTAGTGGTTGTGGTAGCGGAGCGGTAATGTGTGTGACAGTTCTAGTGGAGCGGTAATAGTATTTGTAGTGGAGTGGTGTTGGCTGTGGTTGTTGTAGTGGAGTGGTAGTGGTAGTGGTTGTGGGAGCTGTTGTGGTAGTCGTTGTGGTACTGGTTGTGGTTGTGGTAAGTGGTAGTGGAGCAGTAGTGATAGTGGTAGTGGAGCAGTTGTGGTGGTGGTTTTGGTAGTGGTTGTGGAGTGGTTGTAGTTGTGGTAGTGGAGGGGTTGTGGTAGTGGTAGTGGTAATGTTTATGGCAGTGGATTGGTGGTGATAGTGGAGTGGTGGAGGTTGCATAGTGGTAGTGTTTGTAGTAGTGGTTGTTGTTGGTGTAGTGGAGCAGTAATGGTTGTGGTTGTGGTAATGTTTGTGGTAGTGGAATGGTGGTGGTAGTGGAGTTGTGGTTGTGGTATTGGTTGTGGTACTGGGAGCGGTTATGATAGATGTAGTGGAGCGATCGTAGTAGTGGAGTACTAATGGCAGTGGATGTTATAGTGGTTGTGGTAGTGGTAGTGAAATGGAGGTGGAGCGGTAGTGGTTGTGGTAGTGGTTGTATTATTGGTAGTGGAACGGTAGTGGTAGGTGGAGTGATAGTGATAAGTGGTCGTGGAGCGGTAGTGGGGGTGGTAGTGGTTGTGGTATGGGTTTTGGTAGTCCTAGTGGTTGTGGTAGTGGTAGTGGAGCAGCAGAGTTTGTGATTGTGGCATGGTGGTGGTGGTGGTTGTGGTTGTATTTGTAGTGGAGCAGTAGTGGTTGAAGTGGCTATGGTTTTGTTAGTGGAGCATTTGTAGTAGGTGTTGTGTAGTGGTTGTAGTTGTGGTTGTGGTTGTAGTTATGGTAGTGGAGTGGTAGTAGTTGTGGCAGTGGTTGTTATAGTGATTTTGGTAGTTGAGAGTCAGTGGTAGTGGTTGTGGTAATGTTTGTAGTATTGAAGCGGTGGTGGTAGTGGAGCAGTAGAGGTTGTGGTAGTTGTTGTGGTAGTGGGAGTGGCTGTGGTAGTGGTTGTGGTAGTTGAGTGGTAGTGGTGGTGGTAGTGGTGGTGGCAGTGGTGGTGGTAATGTTTGTGGTAGTAGAGCAATAGCTGTTTTGGTAGTGGGTGTGGTAGTGGGAGCGATTGTGGTAGTGGAGCCGTAGTGGTTGTGGTAGTGGAGCAGTAATGTTAGAGGTTGTGGTGGTGGTACTGGTTGTGGAGCGGTTGTGGTAGTGGAGCGGTAGTGGTTGTAGTTGTGGGAACGTTTGTGGTTTTGGAAGTGATAGTGGAGCGGTAGTGGTTGTGGTTGTTGTAGTGGTTGTAGTAGTGGGGCGGTTGTGGCTGTGGAAGTGATAGTGGAGCGGTAGTGGTTGTGGTTGTTGTAGTGGTTGTAGTAGTGGGGGCGGTTGTGGCTGTGGAAGTGATAGTGGAGCGGTAGTGGTTGTGGTGGTGGAGAAGTAATTGTAGAGGTTGTGGTGGTGGTAGTGGTTGTGGTAATGTTTTTGCTAGTGGAGTGGTTGTGGTAGGGGAGTTGTGATGGTTGTATTACTGGGAGCGGTTGTGGGAGTTGAGCTTTTGTGGTACTAGAATGATAGAGTTTGTGGTAGTGGGAGTGGTTGTGGTTGTTTTTGGTGTAGTGGAACAGTAATGGTTGTGGTAGTAGTAGTGGTTGTGGTAATGGTACAGGGAGCAGTTGTGATAGATGTAGTGGAGTGATTGTAGTCGTGGAGCGCTAGTGGCAGCGGTTGTTTTAGTGGTTGTGGTAGTGGTAGTGAAACGGAGGTG
This sequence comes from Oncorhynchus nerka, assembly GCF_034236695.1. NCBI lineage: Eukaryota > Metazoa > Chordata > Actinopteri > Salmoniformes > Salmonidae > Oncorhynchus > Oncorhynchus nerka. Next base: position 30,045 of record NW_027040321.1, on the reverse strand, counting down.
GAGCAGTAGTGGTTGTGGTAGTGGTTGTATTAGTGGTAGTGGGACGGTAGTGGTAGTGGTAGTGGTTGTGGTGTTGGTAGTCCTAGTTGTTGTGGTTGTGGAGCTGTACTGGTAGTGGTTGTCGGAGCTGTTGGTAGTAGTAATGGTAGTGGAGGGTCTATAGTAGTATCGTGGTTATGGTAGTTGAGAGCTTGTGGTTGTGGTAGTGCTAGTGGAGCGGTTGTGGTAGTGGAGCGGTAGTGGTTGTCGATGCGGTTGTGGAAGTGATAGTGGAGCGGTAGTGGTTGTGGTTGTTTAGAAGTAATTGTAGAGGTTGTGGTGGTGGTAGTGGTTGTGGTAATGTTTGTGCTAGTGGAGTGGTTGTGGTCGGGGAGTTGTGGTGGTTGTTTTACTGGGAGAGGTTGTGGTTGTGGTATTGGAGTGGTAGGGGTTGTTGTAGTGGTTGTGGTAGTGGAGCGGTAGTGGTAAGTGGTAGAGCTAGTGGTGGTGGAGCAGTTGCGGTAGGTGAAGTGGTTGTGGTAAGTGGTAGTGGAGAGGTTCTGGTAGTGTAGTGGTTGTGTAATGGTAGTGGAGCGGTGGTGGTAGTAGGGTGGTAGTGGTTGTGGTAGCGGAGCGGAGCTGTAGTGTGTGTGACTGTGCTAGTGGAGCGGTTATAGTATTTGATGTGGAGCGGTGTTGGTTGTAGTAGTGGAGTGGTAGTGGTTGTGGGAGCTGTTGTGGATAGTGGGTGTGGTAGTGATTGTATTAGTGGTAGTGGAACGGTAGTGGTTGTGGTAGGTGGAGCGGTTGGGGTTGTGATAAGTGGTAGTGGAGCAGTAGTGAGGGGGTAGTGGTTGTACTAGTGGAGTGGTAGTGGGGTGGTAGTGGTAGGAGTTTTGGTAGTCCTAGTGGTTATGGTAGTGGAGCAGTAGTGGTAGTGGTTGTGGTAGTGGAGCGGTAGTGATTGTCGTAGTGGAGCAGTACTTGTGTGGAGTGGTAGTGGTAGTGGTTGTGGGAGCTGTTGTGGTAGTTGTTGTGGTTTTGGTAATGGTAGTTTAGTGGCTATAGTAGTATTAGTGGTTGTGGTAGTTGAGAGCTTGTGGTTGTGGTAGTGCTAGTGGAGTGGTAGTGGTTGTGGTAGTGGAGCGCTTGTGGTTGTGGTAGTGGTTGTGGTAGTAGGAGCGGTTGTGGTTGTGTTAGTGATAGTGGAGCGGTGGTGGTTATGGTGGTGGAGCAGTAATTGTAATGGTTGTGGTAATGTTTGTTCTAGTGGAGTGGTTGTGGTAGGAGAGTTGTGGTGGTTGTGTTACTGGGAGCAGTTGTGGTTGTGGTAGTGGATTGGTTGTGGTATTGGAGTGGTAGTGGTAGTGGTAGTGGTTGTTGTAGCGGTTGTGGTAGTGGAGTGGTAGTAGAATGGTAGTGCAGCATTTGTGGTTGTGGTTGTTGTTGTGGTTGTGGTAGTGGTATTGGAGCTGTAGTTGTTGTGGTGTTGTTAGTGGTAGTGGTTATGGTTGTAGTTGTAGTGGAGAGGTAGTGGTGGTGGTTGTGGTTGTGGTAGTGGTTGTAGTTGTCGAGGTTTGGTAGTGGTTGTGGTAGTGGTTTTGGTAGTAGAGCGGTAGTGGTTGTGGTAGTGGAGGTGTTGGTAGTGGTTGTGATAGTGGAGAGGTAGGGGTAATGGTTTTGGTTGTGGTAGTGGAGCCGTAGTGGTTGTGGTAGTGGAGCAGTAGTGGTTGTGGTAGTGGTATTGGAGGTAGTTGTTGTGATAGTGGAGCGGTAGTGGTTGTGGTAGTGGAGCTCTAGGGGTATTTTTTGTTGTAGTTGGTGCGATTGTGGTTGTGGTAGTGGAGCATCAGTGGTTGTTGTAGTGTATTGGTGGTGGTAGTGGAGCGGTAGTGGTTGTGGTAGATGAGTGGTAGTTGTTGTGGTTGTAGTAGTTGAGCGGTAGTGGTAGTGGTTGTAGTAGTGCTAGTTTTGGTGGTAGTGGAGTGGTTGTGGGAGTGGAAGTGAAGCGGTAGGGTTGTGGGAGTGGTGGTGGAGCAGTAGTGGTTGTGGTAGAGGTTGTAGTTGTAGTTGTCGAGGTTTGGTATTGGTGGTGGAGCAGTAGTGGTAGTGGAGCAGTAGTGGTTGTGGTAGTAGAGCAGTAGCAGTTGTGGTAGTGGAGCGGTTGTCATTGTGGTAGTTGTATTGGAGGTAATTGTTGTGGTGTTGGTAGTGGCAGTGCTAGTGGAGCGGTAGTGGTTGTTGTAGTGGAACGGTAGTGGTAGTGGTATTGGTGGTGGTAGTGGTTGTCATATTGGAGTGGTAGTGGTTGTGGTAGTGTTAGTGGAGCAGTAGTGGTTGTCATATTGGAGTGGTAGTGGTTGTGGTAGTGGTAGTGGAGCAGTAGTGGTTGTGGTAAGTGGTAGTGGAGCGTTAGTTGTTGTGGTAGTGTTAGTGGAGCAGTAGTGGTTGTGGTAGTGTTAGTGGAGCAGTAGTGGTTGTGGTAGTGGTAGTGGACCGTTAGTGGTTGTGGTAGTGTTAGTGGAGCAGTAGTGGTTGTGGTAGTGGTAGTGGAGCAGTAGTGGTTGTGGTAGTGGTAGTGGAGCAGTAGTGGTTGTGGTAAGTGGTAGTGGAGCGTTAGTTGTTGTGGTTGTAGTAGTGGACCGTTAGTGGTTGTGGTAGTGCAGCGGTAGTGGTTTCGGTTGTGCTAATTGAGCTGTAGTGGTTGTGATATTGGAATGGTTGTGGTTGTGGTAGTGGTTGTGGTTATAGTTGTAGTGGAGCGGTAGTGGTTGCGGTTGTGATTGTAGTTGTAGTGGCGCGGTAGTTGTTGTGGTAGTGGAGCGGTAGTGGTAGATGAGCGGTAGTAGTTGTGGTTTTGGTAGTGTTAGTGGACCTTTGGTTGTATTGGTAGTGGTAAAGTGTGATGCCACTGGTGGTCAAGCAGAGTTCAGTAGGTCACAGCTCTCTTTTCTGTAGACGTGTGGTGCATCTAAATAGTCTAAAGTGACTTCCTTTCCTCGTCTCCCAGTCACGTTTCCCTCATCTGCACTGATCCATTAAGACAGGAGAGGTAAAGGCTAACTGGGGATTTCTATTCACCTGTCCAATTCTTCCAGATCAGTGCAGATGTGTGAAAGGAGATGGGGAGAGGAAGACATATTCAGGACTATTGACATGCACTCCTAACACCACGTTATTCACAGTGAACAAATTAAACAGGACCCATTACTCTTATACAGTGTGTCACTGTTGTTTATGCATTTACTGTAACAAAATTAGATTTGAATGATAATTGCACTAATCTTAGTTAACCCAAAACGAAAACCTTGTGTAATATAGCAATGTCCACAAGAAATGACCAGAGAGCAAACTTTTTGTTAAGGTTATTCAGTCCCCACAGTCAATGATGTTGATGGCTGCTATTCATCAACTCCCTTGCAACACATATGGTGTAGAACACAAGTACATTAAACACAGCATTCCTTTCCTGTTAACAGAGCCGTTTTTGTCTGAAGGTGATGGTGTTCTTCTTGTATATACACTGTGATCAATGTGTGTGTGTGCATTTTATTCTTCCAAGCAGCCATTTATCAGTTGATTGTTTTCCCACTACATATGCACACACTAGTGATTCACAGGGGGGGGGGGGACCTGCAGTCCCCACGGTTATATCCACAGGGCAGTGGGTTTATGGTCATGGAATACTGTGTGGATGAAGGGTGGGTGGGCGGGCAGAATAAAGAGAAAATAGTACCTTAAAAAAACATAAATGTATCATTCTTGTGCAATTTAAAGTGTATTGATAAGGTACATTGAGACTTTTCTTTCATTATTTTAGGCTATCTGACATTAGTGTGTAAGCCTAAGCTTTAGGGCCTAACTGTAGCCTATGTGTGCCAAATAGCCTACATGATAATCGCAAATGCTTTTGGGAACTGGCAGAACAAGTTTGTGTGATTCACTGAGGTGCTAATAAATTCAGCTGTTTGTTCACCCACCTCCACCCACAATTTCTAATAACCCAATTGCTAATATCCCAAATCTGAGGCCCGCACCCGACCCTTACCTGCCAATATAGAAAATGTGCTGTAGGCTACAGTCAGAGACAGTGGAATGATTTTTTGACAGGGGGTGCAGGATATTTTGGTGGAAAATGTAGATGTTTTGTTTTTGATAAATTGTGACATTTTGGTAGGCTATTTGTTAGTCCGCTTGTCTGTAGTTACAGTGGTGAAAAAATGACTTAATTGTCATACTTCAATCAAAATAAAGATACCTTAATAGAAAATGACTCAAGTAAAAGTGAAAGTCACCCAGTAAAATACTCTTTGAGTAAAAGTCTAAAAGCATTTGGTTTTAAATGTACTTAAGTATCAAAGTAAATGGAACTGCTAAAATGTACTTAAGTATCAAAGTAAATGGAACTGCTAAAATGTACTTAAGTATCAAAGTAAATGGAACTGCTAAAATGTACTTAAGTATCAAAGTAAATGGAACTGCTAAAATGTACTTAAGTTCCAAAAGTAAAAGTATAAACCATTTGAAATTCTGTATATTAAGCAAACCAGACGGCACAATTCTTTAGTTTTTTTGTTATTAACGTATTGTCAGGGGCACGCTCCAACACTCAGGCATAATTTACAAACGAAGCATTTGTGTTTAGTGAGGCAGTAGGGATGACCAGGGATGTTGTTATCTTGATAAGTGTGTGAATTGGATCATTTTCCTGTCAAAATGTAACGAGTACTTTTGGGTGTCAGGGAATGGAGTAAAAAATAAATGATTTTCTTTAGGAACGTAGTGAAGTAGAAGTAAAAGTTGGCAAAAATATAAATAGTAAAGTACACATACCCCAAAAACTACTTATGTAGTAGTTTAAAGTATTTTTACTGAAGTACTTTACACCACTGTGTAATTACATACATGTGGCTTTTCTTCTGCAATTATATGTTACCCTAGAAGACTAAATAAACCCTTGCTCACCAGAACAATGTAATGAACACGTACATAATTACTCTTGACTATCTGTGTACACAGTTGAAGTCGGAAGTTTACATACACCTTAGCCAAATACATTTCAACTCCGTTTTTCACAATTCCTGACATTTAATCCTAGTAAAAATGCCCTGTCTTAGGTCAATGAGGATCACCACTTTATTTTATGAATTGGAAATGTCAGAATAATAGTACAGAGAATGATTTAGTTCAGCTTTTATTTTTGTCATCACATTCCCAGTGGGTCAGAAGTTTACATACACTCAGTTACTATTTGGTAGCATTGCCTTTAAATTGTTTAACTAGGGTCAAACGTTCCGGGTAGCCTTCCACACGCTTCCCACAATACGTTGGGTGAATTTTGTCCCATTCCTCCTGACAGAGCTGGTGTAACTGAGTCAGGTTTATAGGCCTCCTTGCTCGCACACGCTTCTTCAGTTCTGCCCACAAATTTTCTATGGGATTCAGGTCAGGGCTTTGTGATGGCCACTTCAATACCTTAACTCTGTTGTCCTTAAGCCATTTTGCCACAACTTCGAAAATATGCTCGGGGTCATTGTTCATTTGGAAGACCCATTTGCGACCAAGCTTTAACTTCCTGACTGATGTCTTGAGATGTTGCTTCAATATATCCACATCCTTTTCTTTCCTCATGATGCCATCTATTTTCTGAAGTGCACCAGTCCCTCCTGCAGCAAAACACCCCCACCACATGATGCTGCCACCCCCGTGCTTCACAGTTGGGATGGTGTTCTTCGGCTTGCAAGTCTCCCCCTTTTTCCTCCAAACATAACGATGGTCATTATGGCCAAACAGTTCTATTTTTGTTTCATCAGACCAGAGGACATTTCTCCAAAAAGTACAATATTTGTCCCCATGTGCAGTTGCAAACCGCAGTCTGGCTTTTTTTATGGCGGATTTGGAGCAGTGGCTTCTTCCTTGCTGAGCGACCTTTCAGGTTATGTCGATATAGGAATTGTTTTACGGTGGATATAGATACTTTTGTACCGGTTTCCTCCAGCATCTTCACAACATCCTTTGCTGTTGTTCTCTGATTGATATGCACTTTTCGCAACCAAAGTACGTTCATGTCTAGGAGACAGAATGCGTCTCCTTCCTGAGCAGAATGACGACTACGTGGTCCCATTGTGTTTATACTTGCGTACTATTGTTTGTACAGATGAACGTGGTACCTTCAGGCATTTGGAAATTGCTCCCAAGGATGAACCAGACTTGTGGAGGTCTACAATTTTTTTTCTGATGTCTTGGCTGATTTCTTTTGATTTTCCCATGATGTCAAGCAAAGAGGCACTGAGTTTGAAGGTAGGCCTTGAAATACATGCACAGGTACACCTCCAATTGACTGAAATGATGTCAATTAGCCAATCAGAAGCTTCTAAAGCCATGATTTTCTGGAATTTTCCAAGCTGTTTGAAGGCACAGTCAACTAAGTGTATGTACATTTCTGACCCACTGGAATTGTGATAATGTGAATTATAAGTGAAATAATCTGTCTCTAAACAAGTGTTGGAAAAATGTATTGTGTCATGCACAAAGTAGATGTCCTAACCGACTTGTCAAAACTATAGTTTGTTAACAAGACATTTGTGGAGTGGTTGAAAAACGAGTTTTAATGACTCCAACCTAAGTGTGTGTAAACTTCAGACTTCAACTGTATGTTCTGGCAGTTGAGGCTGTGTTAGTGTTTGAAGTAAATGGCTGAACGCATAACGAAATTAATGCATGAATGAGTGGATCCCAAAAATCCTAAGTTTATTTTCAGTGTAGTTGATGTTGAGCACATGGAAAAGTGGACTAGTAATCCAGACAATACCCCCCCCCCCCCATTCCAGCAGTAAACACTACCTGAGAGTACCTCTCTGGAGGTGATGTTCTGGTTCAATGGTTTTTGGTTTTACTGTTAAGAGTTGTAAAGCGTCTTTAAAATGGGGTCAAAATGCCATGGTTAAAATAAATTGCAAAAGTAATGCTGTTCTAGGAGAGAGATAAGGAACATTAAGGTGAGGACAAGCATCTGAAATCAAAATTGTCTCTTCAAATATGGGGTTGCCTCTACAAAACTATCTGTCAGTTTATGTTCGATAGTATTGAATGCTCGTCCCTAAAAGGCACGCAAAGAAAGAACAAAGCTCGATGAACAATTCATGCAGCCACTTCTGGGTGACAGGTAGCCTAGCAGTTAAGAGTGTTGAGCCAGTAACCAAAGGGTCACTGGTTCAAATCCCTGAGCCGACTAGGTGAAAAACATGTCTAAGTGCTTTTGAGCATGACACTTAACCCTAATTGCATACATATCGAAGTCATGATTAACTCAGTTATGAAGGTGGAGCTAAAGACTCAGAGGATGGTTACAAGTTTAAAAGGACATCTGCGGGATGGATTCAGGAGCCTTTGTTCAGATCAAGAGTTGAGTTTATACAGATGTATTCTCTGTGAGAAAGTTACTGCATCATCAATATGTTTTACCCATAGTATGAGACTAGCCCATGTTATTGTTCTTAACAATAAGATTTTGTAAAACTGGACTGGAGCCCCAATACATCTACACTTGATGAAAGAAAGAAATGGGAAGATAGTGAGATGAAGAGAAACCGTAGAAATATATATGGATCTAATATTATCTAATAATATTGCCAGACTGTGGGGCCCAGCTCCTCCGTGTGCTCCTGCATCTAATAATATTGCCAGACTGCTCCTGCATCTAATAACATTACCAGACTGTCAGCCCCAGCTCCTCCATTTGATAAATGGAGGCCCATTATGTGTTGATTAGCCTGGTCTGAATCCTGCTTAAGAATTACAGCTCCATCACCACCGTTGTTACATTATGCCCAGTTGACAACAAGTCCTGTCTGACACCAGTTCCCTTGTATCCGGGGGAAGTAATTTAGGGGAATTTTTGACTTCTCAGCAAAACAACCTTCGCTGCAGCATACCACTCCTTGATACATGCTAACCTGATGTTCTCAAAATCGGCCTCTTAAAATTATCTGCAGGCCTTTAGGTGATTTCCCCGGCTAAGATGAACAAATTCTTTGACACTTTTCACCGTACTGTAGTCTGCAGAGCACGTAATGCAAAAGAGGCAGAGAGAGAGAGAGAGAGAGAGCAAAGAAAGGAGACTAGGAGTGTCTGGAAAACAATTTTACATTTTAGTCATTTAGCTGACACTCTTATCCAGAGTGACTTACAGTTAGTGCATTCATCTTAAGACAACCATATATCACAGTCATAGTTTTTCCTCAATAAAGTAGCTATCAGCAAAGTCAGAGGTAGTAGGGGGAAAAATTGGGGTGAGGAGGGGGTACGAATCGAGGGGGTGCTGTGGAATTATTTAAGATACTCTTTGAAGAGGTAGGGTTTAAGATGTTTTTGGAAGAAAGGCAGGGAATATGCTGTCCTAGCTTCAGGGGGAAGCTGGTTCCACCATTGGGGTGCCAGGACAGAGGAGAGCTTGGACTGGGCTGTGATCTGAAAAGCACTGCATCCTTCCTTCATAATGATCCTGGCGCAGTCATCGTCACACCATGCACCCCAGCAAGCAGCCGGTGCTGAAATATGGTATACACTGTGTGAATCCAGCAGGCTAACACAGAAGCATCTTGTTCACACAGCAGGAGAATCAGCAGACAAAAAGCTGTCTTGTAAATGAACCCTACTTAAGTTATGTTCAGAGGGAGTGTGCTCTAAAGTACAGTAGTGTTCCTAACTCTTTTCATCTTCAATCAATTTTACTAGTAACATATGTTCAGCTTTATACTAGAACTCCCACATTCACTTATGAGTAGCTGTCCCCTGAGTTCAAATAATGGAGATTTGATATCAGCATTGCCAGGATTCCAGCACTAGTTGCAGCTTCTGTATTTTCCATTATAGTGACACTTTATGCCTAATAGACGGTAGTCAATACACCATTTAGTCTAGATTAGCTTAAAGTATTTATTTCAGCGTAAACTTCAGTCAGCAAGACTTCATACTATAACTGCATGTAGGGCTGGCTGACATCCATTCTCCGATGACAGGATTGTTTTCATTGGTTGTCAGTGAGCTAATTGAGCCGTCGCATACAGCATGTAGCTAAAAACAATGAGACTAATCAATATGTTTGCAGTGCCTCCTGAAAGCCTGCCTGTCAAATAACGGCCCATTTCGATCTGTCAAGAGAAAATAAATACACACGCTCTCTAGACTTTTATACTGGCTTCCTAGTAGTGTCCTATTGGCATCAATCAAAACCACAAAGAAGGTTATTCATATCCCGCTGACATTTAATTAAGGGTTTTTGCCTCTATCTTCTATGATGGACCCATAATAGTTAAATCAGTTTAATAGCCGACGCCCTTGGATAAAGACCGAAGGAGTCCGATAATAGTGCTCAATTAAAGGTCTGAATGAGGGAGCTGCACCACTGGGAAAGGTTCAGCAGTAGAGGATATACTCTATTCAATGTGGAACCCCATGCTACTTCTTTGAGCAATGTGATTAGATCATCAGCATAACAGCTATTTATGTATCTTAATGAATCTGTTGCATGAATATGTGTAACTTCATAAAGTATGAATAAAGGGTAGGGGACACAGAGGGGAACAACAGTTAACCTTTCAAATATATTGTTTTCAATATCAGATTTGATAGTAGAACATTCCAAAAATTATTTCTACAATATGTCTGTCACGTTCTGACCTTTATTTCCTGTGTTTTGTAATTAGTTAGTATGGTCAGGGCGTGAGTTGGGTGGGCAGTCTATGTTTGTTTTTCTATGATTTGAGTATTTCTATGTTTCGGCCTAGTATGGTTCTCAATCAGAGGCAGGTGTCATTAGTTGTCTCTGATTGAGAATCATACTTAGGTAGCCTGGGTTTCACTGTGTGTTTGTGGGTGATTGTTCCTGTCTCTGTGTTTGCACCAGATAGGACTGTTTTGAGTTTTCACATTTCTTGTTTTTTGTAGTCAGTTGTTCATGTGTACCTTAACGCATAAAAAAGAACCATGGACACTTACCACGACGCATATTGGTCCTCAGATCCGTTTCGCCTCTCCTCTTCGGAGGAGGAGGAGGAAATTCATTACAATGTCAAACTGAATATAGGCTTTATCAAATATTTATAAAATTACACTTATGTACATTGTGACCCAGCATTCTTGTCTTTTAGACTAAAATTGGTGTAAATCATGTGTAAAGATTCAAATGAAAGATTATGCGGAATTGCATATGGCAAGTCAGGATTGGGTCGTATAAGAAGACTATCAGTTCATATACTGTACATATTTCATAATTATGTCATTTGCAATACTCCAGGCTATAGTAAAAATCCCAAGTGAAAAGCTATTCAATTATGCTAATTATCTATTCCAATGTGATAACTCTGAAGATGGACTTTTTTCATTTTTAGTGTCTGACTGGTCATTTATTTCCCCTGCTCACTTGAGTATAAAACCATACATTTTAAAGTTATATTCTCTAACCTCTTAATTTTCACAGTGTAAGAAATGTATTGCTCAAAGTTGATACAGAATTTAAGCATGGAATTATGTTTAATTGTCACGTGGATTAAAGTGTGTCTTAAATGGAATCTGTGCGTGCCTCTACCTCTACCTCTACCTCGACGAACGTATGCATCCTGCTCATGTCAAATGAAAAGAAAGTGTCGTGCATCAAAGTTGTCTGTGCCTGAAACTCAATCTGTAGTTTAAAAAGAGCTCATCACATTTAGCTGTATTATGATGAGGAAGAGGTAAGCCCAAATCAGAATCCAATTACTCTAAATGAGTAGTGTGTGTGTGTGTGTGTGTGTGTGTGTGTGTGTGTGTGTGTGTGTGTGTGTGTGTGTGTGTGTGTGTGTGTGTGTGTGTGTGTGTGTGTGTGTGTGTGTGTGTGTGTGCGCATTCGTGCAGCTTGAAAAATACGCTCCATCAGAGCCTAATGTGAACATATAAACGGACAAAATGATGTCCACGTTTTCATCAACGTCTTGTCCTTCTGGAGTTGTCAGAAATCTGGGTGGATGCAATCCTCACTTTAGAATGCCAAATCGAGGAATGCACTAGAGTTCCGAATGTCTGCTTGAAGTAATCCGTTTTTACACACTGAGATATAAACACACACACACACATACACATGCACACACACAGGGAGTAGGCGTTTGTATTTGGTCTGTCCAGATTGTGTTTATCCATGTTGAAAGAAAGCTGTCAAGAATGTTTTGTGGCTGAATATGAATATGTAACTGTACATGCTTCATTAGACTACTAACAGGAAGTTAACCAGATGTGTTTTCAAAAGGAACCAAGAGTATGCAGCCATAACTCTGAGGAAGTGAGCTCCATTTCTGAGTGGAGAATAACAGGACAGCTAGTCGGTATTCAGACTAGGTAGTTTGAAGGGTAAAATGTAAAGGAATAAATATTGTATGGTATGGGATTGCTTTCTAGCTACCCTTCTCTTCTCCCAGGAAATGTCTTTATGACTGAGTAGTGCACTCATAAAGGAGTTAGTGATGCAAAATGAGTGATGTGTCTGAACCGGGAGCAAAAGAAAACCAATGCAAAAACCTGCGTGTGCCATTTTGAAATGTTCTCCATCCACACCAGACGTGATGGTGACAGGCAGGTTTAAATATCAAAACCAACTGTAAACCAACTATATTCATTTGAGGGCATGTCGAAACACACATGAAAACATTCATGGATATGTTGCTATCTTGCTATGCTGGCGAATTTGTCCTGGGAGATGAACATTGGGACATGTATTAATGAGAAAATAACATGAAAAACAGGCACAAAGCTAAAAAGGTGGGGCTCAAAACAGGAGTCATACAAAATTGTGTGTTTCTCTACTCCGACTATTAGCACTAGAAAAAATGGGCATTGAGCAATCCTATTCTGAGCCAATGCATTCTAACAGTCTAATAAATACATTTCATATATGCTGTTGCTAAAGTGATCATTTGGTTGCGTTTATGAAGGTAACCTTAGAACCTGCTCTTTCCGATATAAGTTATGAAATCATAATATCTTACGTGTGTCGTTGTATTAGTTAATGTGACGACTGTTGCTCATCGAATGACTAAAGGTTTCTAATTGCGTGATTAACTGAATCAAGCAATTATTAATTCATTAACCTGGGGCACCATGGGAAAATTAGTTTTATTGAGTTTCTATTTCCCAAATTAACTCAAAGTATATCAGAATATCGATTTTACAACAGTCGCTAATTAATCAGTTTCCTCTACAGTCTCATTCTGAATGTCGCATAATCCGGGAATCTGCACGGACCCGGGTCTCACCAATGAGTTCGTACCACACCAATCATAGTTGAGTATTTATTTACTAGAAATCTAAAACTATGATAAAAGATACACATACACAAAACCACCACCATATTGATTAGAACTTAGTATAACGGGCCAACACACTATGGCGCGTGTTACCCAAAATGGGGATTTAAAGGAGAGAGAAAAAGAGAAAGAACACGAGAAAAATATACATTTGGGTGCATTTGTCAGCTATGCTTATTTTAACCCTAGCCTTGCCCCAAACTGCCGCTCTTATGCGTCAGAATATAATGATGTAATTACGTGTGGGAGGTCTCAGATGGGAAGCTCCGCGTGGGTCATTTAGGCTTCTCAATGACGCACTTCTCCGGCCCAACTCTCTGGTTGTCCTCATGATGTCAGTATCCTTTTGGTCTAATTCCTCACCCTTGCTCTGGGAGGACTCTTCTGAGGGCAGACAGCTCTGTAGCTCAGGGCTCACAGCGTAGGAATGAAACAGTGTAGATACCACGATTCGATGGAGAGTGGAGGCTAGGTGGTCCGGCTTGAATTCATCCGCTTAGACACAGCTACTCATCAGTAGCATGGGTAGAAAAAGATTTCTTTGTCTTCAACCTTGGGATGAGTTTTGGGTTCGTTGACTTTTTAGACCTCGGCTGCAGCTCGGGTCACTTAGTCTTATCTGTAAATTCTTAACTCACAGGTCTTATACCCTCGGGTCAGAAGTGGGCGTAACCGCCTTTAGGGCAATTCTCAGGGCGTACCAAGTTAAGAGGTAAGGTCGAGATTGAACTCAAATCCAATTTTAGACAACTAACTTCACATTTCATCTTTACCAAAACATTCTCTTTGATTTGGACATTTTCCACAAAACGTCAAATGTATAAACACCAAGCATATCCTAGGAAAACTCTTACAGTTCCAATGTTTTCGTAATAACGTCATCTATTAACCTTTAATAACAAAACAAAAATGACACATATTTTCATATTCCATCTATCGTCATGACCACCATTGTGGCTGACGGAAACCATTGTTCCAAAGTCCCTTTATTGCATGTTTAATGTTCTGAGGTTGGTTCTCCATAGTGAGAGGACACAGGAATGTTGTCTGTGGCCTAAGATTTACCAGGGGTGTGAGGGGTCATAAAAACCCCACATCTTCAGACCCCTAGAGCTCTCCTCCTCTGTTGAGTTGAGAGATGATCTGTAGGGTTGTGGTCTCCTGCAACCTGACCTGATCAGGACAGTTATGACACCTGCATGAAGGATGATTTGAAAAAGTTGCTTTTTGGTAACCTCCGTTCTCTTCTTTGTCAATTACCCAAGCTGCGCTGCAGTCTCTTGGTTCACAAGGCAATTGATAATGTAACCTATCAGACTATTGTCAATTTAATCTTATTTTTAGGCTAAATCAATTATTATAGGCCTAGGTGTGAAATGAGTTCATACAGTTGAAGTCGGAAGTTTACATACACCTTAACCAAATACATTTAAACTCAGTTTTTCACAATTCCTGACATTTAATCCTAGTTAAAATGTCCTGTCTTAGGTCAGTGAGGATCACCACTTTATTTTAAGAATGTGAAATGTCAGAAGAATAGTAGAGAGAATAACTTATTTCAACTTTCATTTATTTCATCACATTCCCAGTGGGTCAGAAGTTTACATACACTCAATTAGTATTTGGTAGCATTGCCTTCACATTTTTTAACTTGGGTCAAACGTTTCGGGTAGCCTTCCACAAGCTTCCCACAATAAGTTGGGTAAAATTTGGCCCATTCCTCCTGACACAGCTGCTGTCACTGAGTCAGGTTTGTAGGCCTCCTTGCTCACACACGCTTTTTTCGTTCTGCCCACAAATTTTCTATAGGATTGAGATCAGGGCTTTGTGATGGTCACTCCAATACCTTGACTTTGTTGTCCTTAAGCCATTTTGCCACAACTTTGGAAGTATGCTTGGGGTCATATTACATTTGGAAGACCCATTTGCGACCAAGCTTTAACTTTGTGACTGATGTCTTGAGATGTTGCTTCAATATATCCACATAATTTTCCTCGGCTGCAGCTCGGGTCACTTGGTCTGATATGTTCATTCTTAACTCACAGGTCTTATACCCTCGGGTCAGAAGTGGGCGTAACCACCTTTAGGGCAATTCTCAGGGCGTACCAAGTTAAGAGGCAAGGTCTAGATTTTACTCAAATCCAATTTTAGACAACCAACTTCACATTTCATCTTTACCAAAACATTCTCTTTGATTTGGACATTTTCCACAAAACGTAAAATGTATAGACACCAAGCATATCCTAGGAAAACTCTTACAGTTACAATGTTTTCGTAATAACGTCATCTATTAACCTTTAATAACAAAACAAAAATGACAAAAAATGACTTTGAAAATGGCAGAGTAGGCTAATTAAAAAATTCATATTACTGTACATATGACACTTCTAGTGTTAATCCAGAGATAAAAGTGGAAACCTAGTTTTGAGTTAGTCACCTGTGATTAATCGGTCCTCGTTCATCTTTCGAATACCCACGTGGGGTTGTATGCTCACGAAAACCAATGAGTAGATGGGAGAGGCGGGACATGTAGTAACCAAGTCCTATTTAAGCACCTGGCTACTCATCAAATGATGAGCAACGCTCGCACACGCATCGTGGCCTGTCTGGTTTGGGTGCAAGACGTGCAGGATAAAAGCCTATGCCGTTTAAACTAGTCATACTTAAACATTGTTTCGTTTGGTACATGAATTGCATCTTGCAGGGCAAGAGGGGTCATGTTTTTTCCTTGTCCTGGAAATCCACAGTCCCAGATTGATTGAATAGGGCCCCTGTCTCCTAGATAAAAGGGATATATTTTTTTTTTAAGCATACACACATCCTTGTTGTCATTTTGACAGACAAACAGATATACATGATTGATCAAGACTTCTGTCATTGTGAAGAGTTATAATACACAGCCAGTGGCGATGCTGTATTTAGGGCAGGTGGGACAGAGCCTGTTTAGCTTTTAAAAAAGTGTGTGTGTATATATATATAATTTAGTTAATAAAGCCACATACAAACATGGTCTCTTTTTTTCTTTCTTGAGTAAGGCAGCTCCACATTGCAGGTGTTTCAGCCTAGCTCAGTGCTTTCTGTGGTGGTGAGGTAGCCAGTGGAAAATACGGAGCGTAGGGGTTGGTAATGTTCTAGTTTTGCAGTGATTGGCTCAGTGTTCTGTCACTCATGGGGACACGACATCACTGTAATATCTACGGGTAGATTCAAGCCCCTTGGGTGCTGCCATAGACTTACGTTAGAAGTGCCCATCCAAGAAGTCTGAAGGTCATTGGCCACAGATTAAATTACGTCAAATCATGTTATATCTACCATAGCTTAAATTGGACTGATCATGTGAACTTCATACTTTCAAAATCTTAGCTAGCAAGCTAAACAGGCAGTCATCATCATGAATCAAGTCGACAATCTACTGGCAAATCTTTTCCAATACTTGTCATATGAAGAGAAAATCTAGATAAAATGTACCTTTGCTCATCGAACATAAACATTACACAACAAGTTGGAAATCGCAAATTAACGATGAGTACTGAGGCGCGACTGCAGCCTCGGGTTTGATCCCAAGCTGGGTCACAGCCAGCCATGACCGGGAGACCCATGGGACGGCGCACAATTGGCCCAGAGTCGTCCGGGTTAGGGGAGGGTTTGGTCGGCTGGGATTTCCTCGTCTCATCGTGCTCTAGCGAGTCCTTGTGGCTGGCCGGGTGCCTGCAAGCTGGATTCTGGTGTCAGTTCAACAGTGTTTCCTCCAACACATTGGTGCGGCTGGCTTCTGGGTTAAGTGAGCAGTGTGTCAAGAGGGGAGGGGAGTTGCAGCGATGAGACAAGATCGTATCTTCTGGCCCATGGCATTGCATGTGAATTTTTATCCTTTTTAATAAATAAAAAAGTTTTACACTTTTTTCTTCCCAATTTCGTGATATCCAATTGGTAAAGTTTGAATACATTGGCCATGTTGTCAATCCAACACTTCTGCCGTGTTCAAAACAGCCTAATGTCTTGTATGCTGCTGCCTAAATTATGCAATATGCCAGGGAGATATGTATACTGTTGCCTAGACAGTAATACTAAGTGTATGTTGTGTAGTAAGCTATTAGTAGCCCATGTGCCTCAGCCTAATAATTTGGGCCCTTTCCCACTCATAACTTAGCCTACTGTTCTGAGTTGGTGGTGCACATGTAGCCTATAACCTGTTTTAGAGAAACATAATCATTGAATATTGTAATAGCTGTAAGCAGACAATGAAGTCTGCTTAAATGCTCTCTTTATTTATCCTACAGTTCTGACTTGGTGTACAGGGAGAATACTGTAAAAACGGCCCATGTTCTGAATTCTGTCGCTTTACATTTCAAAAGTGCTGAACAAATAGTTATATTGACTAGGTCCATTCTAGCTCGCTCATTAATGTCTTAATCGAAATTACGGATTACCTCATCGCTCCCGGTTCTGCTGCTGGGACAGCTTTATGTAGGCCCTAACAGTTTGTGGCCATCGTTTGTCACTGTTATAGTGCAATGAAGGTATTGTTTAGTGTGATGGTGTGTAGTGGCTTTGCTGGCATGCATCAAAAAAAAAATTGGGGAGAGGGGTCCCACCAAAATGTACATGCTAAAATTGCCACTGTACACAGCACACAAGTTAATATTTTCTTCCAAAGAGACTACCCGAAAATTAGACAATTGAGAAGAAACTAAAATTAGACATTTGTCTCAAAACTAAAATAATGTGAATTTAGTGAGGAAGCTGAACTATAGGAAATAACTAGATAGATAGTATGTGTCCCAATTAATTTGAGTGCAGAACCATTGTCGATGATTCTGGATAATTAGGGAGCTAGATGTTTCCGACAGTTGATAATGTATGCACAGTGAGTGGAATAATCTTTCTCACTACTCCCACAGCTCCCTCGCACTGTTCCGTCGGATGGATTGAGTTATACAGAGCTGTCAGGAGCAGGAAATGGGACCTCTGCTTATCTTTGGGTCCTATTTTTGTATCAGTTTTCCCGCCACTGCGTTCTGCCAGAGGAGACGAACATTGTCTCAAAAGGAACAATGCTGAAAAAGGACTTTATTAAGTCAGGCTCAGAAGGCAGTATTTAATCCAAATCCATGGCCCTGCCACTGCAACAATGATATTGTGTATGCAGCCACTCGCTGTACCCCTCTGTTCCACCATCCTAAATTGCATTCTCAGTGTATTTCGGAGCTCTTTCTTTTGTGACTTTATGAAGACTTGGGTTCAAATGCTTAAGGAACATCCTCTGTTTATTGTGAGTCCAGAAATGATCCCAGTCTTACTGTATATGATACTGTATATGCCATCCCAGTGTTTTTAATTTTAATTGTAACTTTTATTCAACCTTTATTTAACTTCACAAGTCAGTTAAGAACAAATTCTTATTTGCAATGACGGCCTACCAAAAGGCAAAAGGCCTCCTGCGGGGACGGGGGCTGGAATTAAAAATACTAATAAATTAAATAAAAAATATAGGACAAAACACACATCACAACAAGAGAGACGACACAACACTACATAAAGAGAGACCTAAGACAACAACATAGCGAGGCAGCAACACATGACAACACAGCATGGTAGCAACACAACATAACAACATGGTAGCAGCACTAAACATGGTACAAACATTATTGGGCACAACCAACAGCACAAAGGGCAAGAAGGTAGAGACAACAATGCATCACACAAAGGACCCACAACTGTCAGTAAGAGTGTCCATGATTGAGTCTTTGAATTAAAAGATTGAGATAAAACTGTCCAGTTTGAGTGTTTGTTGCAGCTCGTTCCAGTCGCTAGCTGCAGTGAACTGAAAAGACAGGCGACCCAGGGATGTCTCTAGATGTCTCCCAATTGAATACCAAAATGTCCCTTTGTGGATAATATACACTGTCTGCACATGACATAAAATACAGGATATCCAAGTGGAAAGTTTTTAACAGGCTGGGATGTATTTAACAGGCTGGGATGTTTTAAACAGACTGGGATGTTTTTAACAGACTGGGATGTTTTTAACAGGCTGGGATGTTTTTAACAGGCTGGGATGTTTTTAACAGACTGGGATGTTTTTAACAGGCTGGGATGTTTTTAACAGGCTGGGATGTTTTTAACAGACTGGGATGTTTTTAACAGGCTGGGATGTTTTTAACAGACTGGGATGTTTTTAACAGACTGGGATGTTTTTAACAGGCTGGGGTGTTTTTAACAGACTGGGATGTTTTTAACAGGCTGGGATGTTTTTAACCGGCTGGGGTGTTTTTAACAGACTGGGATGTTTTTAACAGGCTGGGATGTTTTTAACAGGCTGGGATGTTTTTAACAGGCTGGGATGTTTTTAACAGGCTGTTGCTGGGATAATTTACTGGATTGCAGGTTTATATCAAAGCTTTCACCAATGTGTGGGCTAAGAAATAGCTTGTGATACAAATGCTGTCCTGCAATTACATGATACATGCCACCCCAGACTCTAAATATGCCCCATAGAGAAAATTACCTTTCCTGCAGTGTGGATATAAATGACAGTGTTTAATCAAAGCAGTAATGTCATAATGGCTGCTTTTCTCCTACCGCTGTGCCCCGTATTGCGTCTGTTTGACATCACTGTGAGATAATGCCTATCACAGAAGTGAAAGCCAATCTGTCTCTAGTGCCCGACTCAGGTGCTGGCAAGCTTTTATGCCATAATTCCCTCTCATTTTTGTAATTTATGCTGGTGATTTTTTCTTCACATTTTTGCTAAATGCTTTTTTCCATTGAGTACCGTTTTGCACTACAGTAGCTCTTATTTTCCCTGTAATTGTACAAGTACACATCAAATGGTGAATGTACAAATAACCTAGTGTAGCATCTGTGTCATAAGAAAGCTCTGAATCTCCAAAATGTATACTTTTCACACTTGGCTAAATGAGGGATACAAAGTATAGTGAAAGCAGATGCTTCCACACAGGTTTGATTTTCTGAGTAATTTATGCAACTTAAACATCCCATGATGCTTAGGGTCATGTGTAAAAATGCCCAGTTGCCCATTATTTTTGCTACAATGGCTAGAAGAAGAGATCTCAGTGATTTTAAAAGAGGGGTCTCAAAGGAGCAGAGGGGGTTTAATTAAAGGCTGCGTGTGTGTGTGTGTGTGTGTGTGTGTGTGTGTGTGTGTGTGTGTGTGTGTGTGTGTGTGTGTGTGTGTGTGTGTGTGTGTCTCAGTCACACTTATGGGAGATTCTGGAGACTGAGACAGCGTTTTCCATCATCATCAACAAAACACCAAATTATGGAATTTCTCCAAAATTGACAGACAAAATGAGAAGAAAAAAATCCAGAGAATCACATTGTAGGATTTTTAATGAATTTATTTGCAAATTATGGTGGAAAATAAGTATTTGGTCAATAACAAAAGTTATCTCAATACTTTGTTATATACCCTTTGTTGGCAATGACAGAGGTCAAACGTTTTCTGTAAATCTTCCCAAGGTTTTCACACACTGTTGCTGGTATTTTGGCCCATTCCTCCATGCAGATCTCCCCTAGAGCAGTGATGTTTTGGGGCTGTTGCTGGGCAACACGTACTTTCAACTCCCTCCAAAGATTTTCTATGGGGTTGAGATCTGGAGACTGGCTAGGCCACTCCAGGACTTTGAAATGCTTCTTACGAAGCCACTCCTTCGTTGCCTGGGCGGTGTGTTTGGGATCATTGTCATGCTGAAAGACTGTAGCTCCCTTCAGTAACCACGAGCACAACCGTTCCTTGATTTTAACTGGCGGCTTTATTCTGTAGTTTTAGTCAGAATTATCACCTTCCGTGAGAACTATAAAGTAAATGAAAAATACAGTTAAGCACACTCTTACAACCTTATCTTACGAGTGACATATTAGCTTGGTATAACTCTGAAATGCTTACATACATAACAGTTTAACCGGTGTTATAACGGGTTCAGATTAAACACATGAATAAAGGAAAAAATACCTCATTGGCTGCTTATTACAGAAGGGAGGAAATCAAACTTCACACTTATTATTCCTGGCATGAATTCACACTTCATCCTAACATACACTCTTCAACCTTTATGAACTACACCCGATGACATGAAAACTTAGCTAACGCAACGCAGGATTGCCTTCCCTCCAAAAGTGTGTTGCTACAATAAGGATCCCCGTTACAACAGTATTAGCTACGTAGTTCCGCTTGTATTATAATTTCCCCCGCACAGCGGACACATAAACAATTCAAACAAAAGACAACGACATAACCTGTAAGTCTAACTGTCAGTTACTCTCCCACCAATCACCGGTGATTTCTGTGAAAGGGGTCTGCAGGTTTCTTGATCGGCTTCCAGGAGGGTGACTGTCTTATGGATGGGCCTCTCCAGATAGGTGGGTTTGGTGATGCGTTTACCTCTCTCATCTAGGGTTGAGTCGCTGATCAGTAACTTGAATCTTCTCACCCGGCCATCCTGTCCCGGGTACACTTCTGTAACCTTTGCCAATTTCCACTGGTTGCGTGGTGCAGTATCATCTTGCAAAATGACAATGTCATTAATCCTTGCGTTTCTTCTGTCTTTACTCCATTTCTGTCTGTGTTGGAGGTTTAATGCGTTGAATATGGTTAGCTACAAAGACGTGGAATCTTCTGGCTTCATTGTTGATGTAGCCAAGAACTACCTTCAAGTCTGTCCAGAAGTATTCCTGTAGACCTTGTATCTCTAGCTCCTTTTGAGCATGTCACTTGTTCGAACAGCTACCACCGCTGCTGAAAGTTCCAGTCGTGGTATGGTCGTAACCTTGGAAGGGGCGACTCTCGACTTCGCCATAACTAGGGAGCAATGAACTTCTCCTGCGGTGCTGATTGTATGGTATGAGCACTCTCCATAACCTGAGGTACTAGCGTCGGAGAAGTGATGGAGCTCATAACTCTGCACCTCCTTGAAACTTGATGGCAAATAGCTTCGTTGGATCCTTACTTCAGACAAGTTGTGTAGACCTTGGAGCCAGAATTCCCACTGGGAACGGAACGTAGGTCATCTGGAAGGGGGTCATCCCAGTCGGTTTTGTCACGACACATCCGCTGCAAGATCTGCTTCCCCGCCAGGACAAAGGGTGCCACAAACCCAAGCGGATCATATACAGAGGCTACTGTAGACAACACTCCTCTTCTTGTGAGTGGGCGTTCCTTGACAACTACTCTAAACTGGAACTCGTCTGATGCGACACACCACAGTACACCAAGCGCTCTCTCCATGTGTGGTTCACCCAGAGCCATATCCAGGTCTTTGGCACCCTTGGCACGTTCTTCCTTGGGAATTGTGGCTATAACTTCCTTGCTGTTAGAGATAAACTTGTGCAACCGAAGTTTGCCGATGCTGCAAAGCTCTCTTGCTTCTTTCACCAGCTGGGTAGTCTCCCAAGACACTCCAAAAAGCCAGTTTACGTTCATTATGCTGGCGAATTTCATTTTATTTCATCATTTCACCTTAAACAGTGTTCTGTGTTATCTTGAGGCAAGCATTAGTGTGTCAATCAAGTAGAGATGATCATTACCATATTGGGTGATGTGATAAGCAGCCATACGCTATGAAAGAACCTGGTTAAACAAGATCTTCTGGAAAATACTAACCTAGAAAAAGTAGAAGCACTAAATGAACAGTCATTATTCATTTCCAACATTTGTGACATTGTCTCACGTCAGATAGCGCAGTAACAAATTGTTAGACAGCAACAAATGCTGTTTGATCACATTTAAATATTTCCTGTGAATCTAATCCAACGCAGCTAATAGCATATCTGGGGCACTGAGTCATTGAC
Source organism: Oncorhynchus nerka (assembly GCF_034236695.1). Lineage (NCBI taxonomy): Eukaryota > Metazoa > Chordata > Actinopteri > Salmoniformes > Salmonidae > Oncorhynchus > Oncorhynchus nerka. Next base: position 7,921 of record NW_027040321.1, on the reverse strand, counting down.
TAAGGGGCAAATCCATCTTCAGAAGCGCTGGCCAAGTTTCTGTTTCTATGTTTCTATGTTCTGAGGGCTTAGCAAGGCGGACGACTGTTCATTTTCTCCTGTTCTTGTTTCCCCAAGTAATTTGAGGCCACTGTTGAAATGCCATTTCACTTTTTATTGCATAGTATTATTTTATCATGTTTAAAAGATTCATGCCAGAAAATCCATATTTTCCAGTCACATTTTGATATGTTTGCATTGTCATGTGTGAAACAGACTTTGTGATCAATGCGCTCTTTTAAAAAATCAGGGAAGGGGAGCTATGGTGCTACTATTCCCTATATACTGACATGTAGGATGTCAACATGTAGGATGTCAACATGTAGGATGTCAACATGTAGGCCAGGGATCATTAACTAGATTCAGCGGTGGGCATACATTTTTCTTGTGCGGATGCTGGGGGGGCGTGAACAGAATTAAAAATGGTTTTTAGACTGCAAATTGTTGGTGATGTGGACACCAAGGAACATGACACTTTTGACCTGCTCCAATACAACCCCGTTGATGTTAATTGGGACCTGTTCGGTCCGCCTTTTCCTGTAGACCACGATCAGCTCCTTTGTCTTGCTCACATTGAGGGAGAGGATGTTGTCCTGGCACCACACTGCCAGTTCTCTGACCTCCTCCCTATAGGCCGTCTCATCGACTATTCCCTATATACTGACATGTAGGATGTCAACATGTAGGATGTCAACATGTAGGCCAGGGATCATTAACTAGATTCAGTGGTGGGCATACATTTTTCTTGTGCGGATGCTGGGGGGGGGGGGGGGGGCGTGAACAGAATTAAAAATTGTTTGTAGACTGCAAATTATAGTATTTTAGTATTTTATGTCCAACCATACATAAATACAAGTTTGCTCAGAAAAGTTTTATTTGGCAAAAAATGTGGCAAAAATAAAACCACCTGTTGGGGAACCTGATGTAGGCCATCATCTTCTGAAGATTAGAGCAGGAATGTGCAGCAGGTGGTGGTGTGTCGAATTGACAGTGTTACTTTATGCTTCTGTACTCTTTTTTTAGGGTCCTATTGACAATGCTGTTCTTTATATCACTTAAGAACATTCAGTTTGACTTGTTTTATAGCACTTTTAAAACATCCTGTATATATATCCGTATTACTCTCTATCAACATTTCATGCCTCAAAGCTTAGGGAATATATACATGAGTGGGCTTCTGTTTGCAATATTTCCCCCAAACAGAGGTTAAGTAGAGATAAATTGCTTATTTGCTGTTGCCATGACAAAATTAAATGAAATGAAATGTAATTTAAATGGTTTTCTGAAGGCGCATTGATGATTTCCATTATTGACATAATTATATTAATTTGCATTCCTTTGAATGTTCCTATTCTGTTTGGCTGTTCATTTGAATTCCATTATCCCACACAGCTCTGAGACCTTTCACACAACAATTGAAAAAAAAAGTGAAAGAGTATTATCAAATACTTTTTTTCTGTGTCTGTCACATTTTACAACTAAGCAGTGTGCAATTGCAATTGTACACAGTAGCCATCCCCGAGACAGGATAGATTTGAGCTGTCTGGTTCATTGTGAAATGGTATGTGATAACACTTGTGCCGGACAATAACCACACCAAGTTACACATGAATCATTTAAACGTTTTATTATGTTTGTAATGGTGCTACGTTGAGTGTGTGCATAACTTCACTGCTCATTCAGCATCAGTAGTAATAGCTGCAGTTGTATACTGTATGGTGGCTGAATTATAGCTGGAAGAGTTATGAACTCTCCAGATGCTGTCAACTACAATGTAATATTAGGAGTCTTGCTGGAAGCAGAGGAACAGGAAGGGTTTGTAAGTATAAAGATGTTTTTCTAAGCTTTGACCCATACCGTTTTGCGAGGGCCTGAAGAACAGTCTGCAGGAGGGGTAGCTGAAAATGTTCCCCTCTGGAAACAGAATGCAGTACATCCATATCCTTTGGTAGCTTTTCTCATACTTGCAATGAAGTCTTGATGTCTTTGCTAGGTGTTTGGCTTCTCTCAAGTTTTTCCGCTGTAAATGGCATTTTGGTGCCTGGGCACAGAGTTCTCAGAACAACTACTCAGGAACCTTTGCAATTCTCTGATATGTACCGTCTTCACGCTGTGAGCTGTCCTGAGGAACATGCTAAGATTGGTGCCCTGCTGGACTGGGACAGGACTTTGACGGAGGTTGAGAATCCAAACTGAGATAGAGAACACCAGGACCTTGTTTAAGGAGTGACAAATTGCTGGCTTTAGATGGAAGGCTCCTACATTTCCAGCTTAGAGCAGATATGGGCTGGCAGAGCTTAATGTAGCCTATGGATATAAAGCCCCAGCCAACGAGAGGCACTGGGGATATCCTAATCTTATTCATAGGAGCTGGGAGCACATTCCCATGTTTTTCATGGCACACCCTCCAATTTGCATTCTTTACGGTCACAGCCTTGGAAAATGAGCCAAAGGTCTTAGACATTACCATTTCAACAGGGGGCCTGAGAAATGTTAAGCCAAAGATATGATCATAAGGGGTTTTTATTGAATAAATTGAATTGATGAAAGTCAAAGGTGGGGAGAGCCTAATATCTCCAGGCTTGTACCTCTTAGAGATGAGCATTTTCCTCAGCCTAAGAAAGAATATAAGGCCTATTCAGCAGTCAGTTCTGTGCATCATTACAGGCAGTGCAGATGTCCGTTAAGATATAAGGTTATTAAAAGAGGAAAGAGGTCCATCTGAAAAGGCTGATAGACTTGTAAAAGGGATCTCATAGTTATTACAACATACATGACTATCAAGAACATGTAGAAGTTATGGGATGAGTTGGGTAGCCTCACAATTCTACCATAGAGAGTTACCAAATCAGTTCAAATCAAATCAAACTTTATTTGCCACATGCGTCGAATACAACAAGTGTAGACTTTACCGTGAAATGCTTACCTACACGCCCTTAACCAACAGTGCAGTTGAAGAAGAAGAATTTACCAAGTAGACTAAAATGAAAAGTAATAATAAAAAGTAACACAATAAGAATAACAATAATGAGGCTATATACAGGGGGCAACGGTACCGAGTTAGTGTGCAGGGGTACAGGCTAGATGAGGTAATCTGTACATGTAGGTGGGGGTGAAGTGACTATGCATAGGTAACAAACAAACAGAGAGTAGCAGCAGTGTACAAGGGGGGTGTCAATGTAAATTGTCCGGTGGTGATTTTTAAGAATTAAAAAGCAGTCCAATGGCTTGGGGGTAGAAGCTGCTGAGGAGCCTTTTGGTCCCAGACTTGGAGCTTCGGTACCGCTTGCCGTGGCAGAGTAAACAGCAGAGAAAACAGAGAAAACAGTCTATAACTTGGGTGACTGGAGCCTCTGACAATTATATGGAATTCCTCTGACACTATCTTTTATATAGGTCCTGGATGGCAGGAAGCTTGGCCCGTACTGGGCCGTTCGCACTACCCTCTGTAGCGCCTTACAGTCAGATGCCGAGCAGTTGCCATACCAGGCGGTGATGCAACCGGTCAGGATACTCTCGATGGTGCAGCTGTAGAGCCTTTTGAGGATCTGTTGACCCATGCCAAAACTTTTCAGTCTCCTGAGGGGGGAAAGGTTTTGTCGAGCCATCTTCACTCCTGTCTTGGTATGTTTGGACCATGATAGTTTGTTGGTGATGTGGACACCAAGGAACATGACACTTTTGACCTGCTCCAATACAACCCCGTTGATGTTAATTGGGACCTGTTCGGCCCGCCTTTTCCTGTAGACCACGATCAGCTCCTTTGTCTTGCTCACATTGAGGGAGAGGATGTTGTCCTGGCACCACACTGCCAGTTCTCTGACCTCCTCCCTATAGGCCGTCTCATCGATGTCGGTGATCAGGCCTACCACTGTTGTGTTGACAGCAAACTTAATGATGGTGTTGGAGTCGTGTTTGGCCACGCAGTCATGGGTGAACAGGACGGTACACACCCCTGAGGGGCCCCAGTGTTAAGGATCAGCGTGGAAGAAGTATTGTTGCCTACTCTTAACATCTGGGGCGGCCTGTCAGGAAGTCCAGGATCCAGTTGCAGAGGGAGGTGTTTAGTCCCAGAGTCCTTAGCTTAGTGATGAGCTTCGTGGGCACTATGGTGTTGAACGCTGAGCTGTAGTCAATGAACAGCATTCTCACATAGGTGTTCCTTTTGTCCAGGTGAGAAAGGGCAGTGTGGAATGCGATTGAGATTTCATTATCTGTGGATCTGTTGGGGCGGTATGCGAATTGGAGTGGCTCTAGGGTGTCCGGGAGGATGCTGTTGATGTGAGCCATGACCAGCCTTTCGAAGCACTTCATGGCTACCACCGTGAGTGCCAAGGGGCAGTAATCAATTGGGCAGTTACCTTCGCTTCCTTGGGCACAGGGACTATAGTGGTCTGCTTGAAACATGTAGATATTACAGACTCGGTCAGGGAGAGGTTGAAAATGTCAGTGAAGACACTTGGTCCTGGCTTAATGTACTGTACCAAATGTTTCATTGCCCATCATGTTTGTTTATTTTGTTAATCTTGGCAACTAGGCAAGTCAGTTAAGAACAAACCCGGACGACACTGTGCCAATTGTGCACCTCCCTATGGGACTCCCAATCACGGCCAGATGTGATACAGCCTGGATTCGAACCAGGGACTGTAGTGACGCCTTTTTCAGTACCGCTGTGCCACTCGGGAGCCACTCAGGAGTTTATCATGACAATACCTCAGTAACAAAGCTGTCACAACCCCGCTCATGAATAATAGTGTATTTCTGTCATCAGCGGAGGACAAGATCTGATTCAGTGATAGAATACGTCATTAGAATTTCCATTTTGTGAGGTGTCAATCACCATAAGCATTCACTCTTGTACAACAACTGCAATGAGGACCATATTAATGTCATTTATGCAACAAAACAATGGTGTCTGTATACCTCATGCATATAGAATGTGTGGACTCAGAGTTGACCTGAAAACCGCTGCACTTTGGTAACATGCTCTCCGCCTCAGTTGTCGTCTGCACATACAGTATATCTATCATGAATGAGGTGAAATATTCAGAGTATTGATCATGCGGGTATCCATCAAAAACACATATAGATTGGGTATTGCCGTGTGGTAATGGTGAAATTGGAGACTGAAATGTCACATGTGATGATATAGATACAAGGAGTAAAGGTGGGAGAGATCTATTGTATTTTTACTATATAGTAGTAGAGATGGGAGACATGTATTGTACAGTCGTGGCCAAAAGTTTTGAGAATGACACAAATATACATTTTCACAAAGTCTGCTGCCTCAGTTTGTGTGATGGCAATTTGCATATACTCCAGAATGTTATGAAGAGTGATCAGATGAAATGCAATTAATTACAAAGTCCCTCTTTGCCATGCAAATAAACTGAATCCCCAAAAACATTTCCACTGCATTTCAACCCTGCCACAAAAGGTCCAGCTGACATCATGTCAGTGATTCTCTTGTTAACACAGGTGTGAGTGTTAAAGAGGACAAGGCTGGAGATCACTCTGTCATGCTGATTGAGTTCAAATTACATACTGGAAGCTTCAAAAAGAGGGTGGTGCTTGGAATCATTGTTCTTCCTCTGTCAACCATGGTTACGTGCAAGGAAACACGTGCCGTCATCATTGCTTTGCACAAAAAGGGCTTCACAGGCAAGGATATTGCTGCCGGTAAGATTGCACCTAAATCAACCATTTATCGGATCATCAAGAACTTCAAGGAGAGTGGTTCAATTCTTGTGAAGAAGGCTTCAGGGTGCCCAAGACAGTCCAGCAAGCACCAGGACCGTCTCCTAAAGTTGATTCAACTGCAGGATCGGGGCACCATCAGTACAGAGCTTGCTCAGGAATGGCAGCAGGCAGGTGTGAGTGAATCTGCACGCACAGTGAGGAGAAGACTTTTGGAGGATGTCCTGGTGTCAAGAAGAGCAGCAAAGAAGCCACTTCTCTCCAGGGAAAACATCAGGGAAAGACTGGTATTCTGCAAAAGGTACAGGGATTGGACTGCTGAGGACTGGGGTAAAGTAATTTTCTCTGATGAATCCCCTTTCCGATTGTTTGTGGCATCTGGAAAAAAGCTTGGTCGGAGAAGACAAGGTGAGTGCTACCATCAGTCCTGTGTCATGCCAACAGTAATGCATCCTGAGACCATTCACAACCATAAATAATGAATAGTACCACCACATCCACATCCTTCTCACAACCATCCAGGAACAGTTTGGTGACGAACAATGCCTTTTCCAGCATGATGGAGCACCTTGCCATAAGGCAAAGGGATATCTAAGTGGCTCGGGGAACAAAACATCGATATTTTGGGTCCATGGCCAGGAAACTCCCCAGACCTTAATCCCATTGAGAACTTGTGGTCAATCCTCAAGAGGCGGGTGGACAAACAAAACCCCACAAATTCTGACAAACTCCAAGCAAGAATGGGCTGTCATCAGTCAGGATGTGGCCCAGAAATGAATTGACAGAGTCCAATGGCAGCACGTTTTACACCACTCCAGCCAATGCTTTGCATGTTAGGCTTGTGTGCAGCTGCTCGACCATGGAAACCCACTTCATGAAGCTCCCAACGAACAGTTCTTGTGCTGACCTTGTTTCTAGAGGCAGTTTGGAAATCGGTAGTGAGTGTTGCAACCGAGGACAGACCATTTTACACGTTACGTGATTCAGCACTCGGCAGTCTCGTTCTGTGAACTTCTGTGGCCTACCACCACTTTGCAGCTGATCCATTGTTGCACTTAGATGTTTCTACTTCACAGTAACAGCACTTACAGTTGACCGAGGCAGCTCTAGCAGGCCCGAAATTGGACGAACTGCAATGGCTTTCCTCCTCTTCTGACGAGGATTATGAAGGATCGGACCAATGCGCAGCGTGGTAAGGGTTCATGTTATATTTATTGGAACAGAAACACTAAACAAAATAACAAAGAGAGTGAAACGAAAACGGAACAGTCCTGTAAGGTGCAGCAACACAAAACAGGAAACACGACAAAAACGAACAGTTCTGTATGGTGAAACACAGTCACAGAAAACAACTACCCACAACCCATAGTGGGAAAACAGGCTGCCTATGTATGGTTCTCAATCAGAGACAACGATAAACAGCTGCCTCTGATTGGGAACCATACCAGGCCAAACACAGAAATACAAAAACATAGAACGCATAGAATGCCCACCCCAACTCACGCCCTGACCAAACTAAAATACAGACATAAAAAAGAAACTAAGGTCAGGACGTGACACGAACTGACTCGTTGGAAAGGTGGCTTCCTATGACAGTGCCACGTTGAAAGTCACTGAACTCTTCAGTAAATCCATTCTACTGCCAATTTTTGTCTATGGATATTGCATGGCTTGTGCTTGATTGTATTCACTTCTCAGCCACGGGTGTGGCTGAAATAGCTGAATCCACTAATGTGAAGGGGTGTCCACATACTTCTGTATATATAGTGCATATCAAAGTAATTGATGTTATTATTGGATTTTCTTTGAGCAACATCTGTGTTACCAACTTCTGTGTTAGGACCCAGACTGCAAAACCTTATGATAGTCTCAGTAGAAGAGGTAGTTTGTTTACAGATGTAGAGACTTCTGTCATACAGTTGTGATGATCACTAGGCAGAGTTTGACCTTGTTTATTACTACTGCCAACAGTGTACAGTACATTACACTGTACATCTTAGTGGATGGTTGATTTTCTTTCGACACATTTTTCTGTCAATCATTCAAAGCGATGTAAATAACTTCTTAACACTTATGAATGATGTGTACGCTGTCAATTAGCCGGTTGTATAAAAATATGAAACAGCAACACACTTGCCTCACAGTTTGTCTTTCAAGAGTTTTAAAAAGGTTTAAATGGTGTGGA